>NW_027189666.1:0-115802 GCF_040958095.1 Procambarus clarkii
AGGGCCTGAGGAGCTACCTTGGGAGGTGTTGTTGGTGGTGGTGGTGGGGGGGGGGTTGGTGGGGGAGGGGGCAGGGGGAGAGGGGCCCTGAGGAGCTACCTTGGGAGGTGTTGTTGGTGGTGGGGGGGGGGGTTGTCAGTTAGGTATTTCAATTTAATATTGTAAGATAGGTTATATAGGGCGTGTTGAGGAAGGAATAAGAAAAGTGTTTGGGACTGAGTTGAGTGTATTAGTTGTTGTGATTGATGTTAGCAGGAAGGTAGGTGGTTGAAATGTGTAAAGATTTGTTAATGAGATCATTTGGTTAATAATGTAGGAATTAAGGGTAAGTGATCACTGGAGATAGATATTCAACAGCATATTGAGTGAACAAGTTTTAGCAGGTAGGTAGGCCGGCCGGCCGGCAGAGAGAGACAATGGACTGCCAAATAGGTAGACGTTTTCTACATGGATGGTAAACTATTATTAAAATGGCATGTACACATTTCCATGTGCGACATTCTTGTACACACACACACACACACACACACACACACACACACACACACACACACACACACACACACACACTGACCCACAGAGACTGCCCAAATATGTATACTAACAGCAGCAGCAGTTGGTGTTCCCAGGCAGGTCACCCATCCAAGTACTAACCAAAGTCAACGGTGTTTAACCTGACAGATGTATGGGAGGAGACGCAGTGTTCTCAAGGTGATAGGTAGGTAGGTAGTATGGCCGTTGCTATTGTATACAAGTAGTAAGTAATCACATGTGAGTGAGTGAGTGAGTGAGTCAGGATACTGGTAACTGCGGCGGGCAGGCAGGCGGAGGATACTCACACATAGCAGCCAATTCTCCATTAATGATAGTACTTATTGCAACTATTTAGTCAAATTAACCAACAACAAATGGACTACTACTACTACTACTACTGTTGCTCCAAAATAGAAATGTTGGGATGCCACCGCTGCCATTGATCTCGCACAAGTTGCTGCTGACAAATGACTCATCTTAGGCCTTGCATATGCTCTCTTAGGCTTCATTTAGTCAATAATTGTAACATCATTGAGTCGGGGGACAGGCAGACAGGCACTTTATACATGTTAGGCTTATAGTGGTCTCCAACACCCACCACCCCACAAGGTCCAACCAGTGACTAACCCTCACTCACTCACCACGCCCCAAGTAGCTAGCTTACTAACTCCTGGATACCTATTTACTGCTAGGTGAACAGAGACATTCGGTGATAGGAAAGGCTACCAACAACTACAGCCCTTTTTCTATTTCTATTTCTATTTCTGCAAACCTAGTCTATTTCCTAGTCTAAACTAACCTAACCTAACCTCACCTAACCTAACCCAACCTAACCTAAGCTAATCTAACATAACCTAACCTAACTAACTCCTGGATACCTATTTACTGCTAGGTGAACAGAGACATTCGGTGATAGGAAAGGCTACTAACAATTACAGCCCTACTTCTACAAACCTACCCTAAACCAACCTAACCTAATCTAACCTAACCTAACCTAACCTAATCTAACCTAACCTAACCTAAGCTAATCTAACATAACCTAACCTAACTAACTCCTGGATACCTATTTACTGCTAGGTGAACAGAGACATTCGGTGATAGGAAAGGCTACTAACATTTACAGCCCTACTTCTACAAACCTACCCTAAACCAACCTAACCTAATCTAACCTAACCTAACCTAACCTAATCTAACCTAACCTAAGCTAATCTAACATAACCTAACCTAACTAACTCCTGGATACCTATTTACTGCTAGGTGAACAGATACATTCGGTGATAGGAAAGGCTACTAACATTTACAGCCCTACTTCTACAAACCTACCCTAAACCAACCTAACCTAATCTAACCTAACCTAACCTAATCTAACCTAACCTAAGCTAATCTAACATAACCTAACCTAACTAACTCCTGGATACCTATTTACTGCTAGGTGAACAGAGGCATTCGGTGATAGGAAAGGCTACTAACATTTACAGCCCTACTTCTACAAACCTACCCTAAACCAACCTAACCTAATCTAACCTAACCTAACCTAACCAAACCTAATCTAACCTAACCTAATCTAACCTAAGCTAATCTAACATAACCTAACCTAACTAACTCCTGGATACCTATTTACTGCTAGGTGAACAGAGGCATTCGGTGATAGGAAAGGCTACCAACAATTACAGCCCTACTTCTACAAACCTACCCTAAACCAACCTAACCTAATCTAACCTAATCTAACCTAACCTAACCTAATCTAACCTAAGCTAATCTAACATAACCTAACCTAACTAACTCCTGGATACCTATTTACTGCTAGGTGAACAGAAACATTCGGTGATAGGAAGCGCTACCAACAATTACAGTCCTATTTCTATTTCTACAAACCTAGCCTATTTCCTAGCCTAAACTAACTTAACCTAATCTAACCTAACCTAACTAATTCCTGGATACTTACTTACTGCTAGGTGAACAGAGGCATTCGGTGATAGGAAACACTACCAACAACTACAGCCCTTTTTCCATTTCTATTTCTACAAACCTAGTCTATTTCCTAGTCTGAACTAACCTAACCTAACCTAACCTCACCTAACCTAACCTCACCTCACCTCACCTTACCTCACCTTACCTTTCCTCACCTAACATAATCTCACCTCACCTCACCTCACCGAATCTCACCTAACCTAACCTAACCTCACCTCACCTCACCTCACCTCACCTCACCTTTCCTCATTTAACATAATCTCACCTCACCTCACCAAAACCTCACCTCACCACCCACTCTCACCTCACCTAACCTAAACCTCACCTAACCTAACCTCACCTCACCTAACCTAACTAACTCCTGGATACTTACTTACTGCTAGGTGAACAGAGGCATTCGGTGATAGGAAACGCTACCAAGAATTACATCCCTTTTTCTATTTCTATTTCTACAAACCTAGCCTATTTCCTAGCCAAAACTAACCTAACCTAATCTAACCTTACCTAACCTAACCTAACTAACTCCTGATCAACCATGCTGTGACTCATACGTCAGGTTGCGAGCAGCCGCGTCTAACAGCCTTGTTGATCAGTCCAGCAACCATGAGGCCTGGTCGACGACCGGGCCGCGGGGACGCTAAGCCCCGAAAGCACCTCAAGGAAGCATCTCAAGGTACTCCTGGATACCTATTTACTGCTAGGTGAACAGAGGCATTCGATGATAGGAAAGATTACCAACAATTACAGCCCTTTTTCTATTTCTATTTCTACAAACCTAGTCTATTTCCTAGCCTAAACTAACCTAACCTAATCTAACCTAACCTAACTAACTCTTGGATACCTATTTACTGCTAGGTGAACAGAGGCATTCGATGATAGGAAAGATTACCAACAATTACAGCCCTTTTTCTATTTCTATTTCTACAAACCTAGTCTATTTCCTAGCCTAAACTAACCTAACCTAATCTAACCTAACCTAACTAACTCTTGGATACCTATTTACTGCTAGGTGAACAGAGGCATTCGGTGATAGGAAACGCTACCAACAATTACAGCCCTATTTCTATTTCTACAAATCTAGCCTATTTCCTAGCCTAACCTAATCTAATCTAATTAACTCCTGGATACTTACTTACTGCTAGGGTGAACAGAGGCATTTGGTGATAGGAAACGCTACCAACATTTACAGCCCCTTTTCTATTTCTATTTTTACAAACCTAGCCTATTTCCTAGCCAAAACTAACCTAACCTAATCTAACCTTACCTAATCTAACCTTACCTAACCTAACTAACTCCTGATCAACCAGGCTGTGACTCATACGTCAGGTTGCGAGCAGCCGCGTCTAACAGCCTTGTTGATCAGTCCAGCAACCATGAGGCCTGGTCGACGACCGGGCCGCGGAGACGCTAAGCCCCGAAAGCACCTCAAGGTACTCCTGGATACCTATTTACTGCTAGGTGAACAGAGGCATTCGGTGATAGGAAACGCTACCAACAATTACAGCCCTATTTCTATTTCTACAAACCTAACCTATTTCCTAGCAATAACTAACCTAACCTAATCTAACCTAACCTAAATTAACTTAACCTAACCTTATCTAAACTAACCTAACTAACTAACTTCTGGATACCTATTTACTGCTAGGTGAATAGAGGCATTCGGTGATAGGAAACGCTACCTACAATTACAGCCCTCTTTCTATTACTATTTCTACAAACATAGCCCATTTCCTAGCCTAAAATAACCTAACCTAACCTAACCCTCCAAACCTAGCTTATTTCCTAGCCTAAATTAACCTGGACCATGATCATGGTTGCTGGACTGATATATATATATATATATAATATATATATATATATATATATATATATATATATATATATATATATATATATATATATATATATTTAAATATATATATATATATATCAGTCGGTGGAATAATACAAATATTACACCTAACCAACCACAAAATAACCAACCTTAACCAACATACCCTAACCAATCAACCCTAACCAACATATAGCTTACATATTATCTAAATTGCTTATTAAACCATAATTATGCTTGTATTCTAACCTCAAATTCTAACCTAATTCTAATTCTAACCTAATTCTAATTCTAACCAACCTAACCAACCAACCAACCTAACCAACCAACCTAATCAACCAACCTAAGCAACCTAACCTAACCATCCAACCCAACCCAACCTAACCAACCTAACCTAACCAACCTAACCTAACCTAACCAACCAACCAACCAACCAACCTAACCAACCAACCTAACCAACCAATCTTACCAACCAACCTAACCTAACCTAACCTAACCTAACCAACCAACCTAACCAACCAACCTAACCAACCAATCTAACCTAACCAACAAACCTAACCAACCAACCTAACCTAACCTAACCAACCAACCAACCAACCAACCTAACCAACCAACCTAACCAACCAATCTTACCAACCAACCTAACCTAACCTAACCTAACCAACCAACCTAACCAACCAACCTAACCAACCAATCTAGCCTAACCAACCTAACCTAACCAACATAACCTAACCAACCTAACCTAACCTAACAAACCTAACCTAACCTAACCAACCTAAAACCTAACCTAACCTAACCAACCAACCTAAGCAACCAACCTAACCAACCTAAGCAACCAACCTAAGCAACCTAACCAGCCTTAGCAACCTAACCAACCTAAGCAACCTAACCAACCTAAGCAACCTAAGCAACCTAACCTAATCAACCAACCTAACCTAATCAACCTAAGCAACCTAACCTAAGCAACCTAACCTAACCAACCTAACCTAAGCAACCTAACCTAAGCAACCTAACCTAACCAACCTAACCTAAGCAACCTAACCTAACCAACCAACCTACTTAACCAACCTAACCTAACCAACCTAACCTAACCTCCCTTCTTATTATCTGACACGAACCTTCGGTTCGTGTCAGAGTCCATGAGTGTCCGTGTGCGTGTCCGTGTGAGTGTCCGTGTCCGTGTATCCATGGGGTTTTGGGTCCAGGAAGCTATTTGTGTCGACCCAAATTGCCTCCCTTCTCCCCACCTGAAATCCAGGTGGATTGAAAGACCTGCCCGAGGTCAGTGGATCCAGGTATCCGTCCGTGGCCCCCCGGACTTCAACCCTTCCCCACATTCCAAGGAGTCGGTCAATCAATCTTCGGCTATCCAGAGAATCTATCGAAACTGATGCTCCTACAGGAGGGGACACACAGAGAAATCTGTGCCCTGTACTTGCAACCGTTCCGACAGGCTCGAACGCAGGTCTATCCGGATTAGGAACTTGTTCTATCCGACTAGGCCACGCTGGAGTTGCCTTCTGAATCAAATTTGGCACTTGTATTTATATCTCATAGCAAGGTTAGTTAGTGTCTATTTATCAACAGTTGCAATGATTGAGATGTGAAGTTGTTAATTTGTGTTGACAGTTAGAAAGACCTGACAGCTTTATTTGATAAGGTTGCAGTCCCGTGAGGCAGTTTTATGAATGAATATTGGAGAATTTAGGCTAACTGACATGTGTGTGTGTGTGTGTGTGTGTGTTTAAAAGTATGTATTAATTAATAATTAATTTTTTCCCTCGTTTTATTTCAGGAATAAATAGCACATAGGCCAAGGACCGAAGGTTTTGGCTGGTTAAATATAGCGTTGTGGCCGCCATTTTCTGTGTTGGGGGGGGGGGATGGAGGGGGCGGTATGGGGGATAGGGGGGGGGGTTAGATGGTGGGGGAGAGGGGCCCTGAGGAGCTACCTTGGGAGGTGTTGTTGGTGGAGGGGGGGGGGGGGGGTTGGTGGGGGAGGGGGCAGGGGGAGAGGGGCCCTGAGGAGCTACCTTGGGAGGTGTTGTTGGTGGTGGTGGTGGGGGGGGGGGGGGGGGGGGGGGGGGGGGAGGGGGCCCTGAGGAGCTACCTTGGGAGGTGTTGTTGGTGGTGGGGGGGGGGTTGTCAGTTAGGTATTTCAATTTAATATTGTAAGATAGGTTATATAGGGCGAGGTGTTGAGGAAGGAATAAGAAAAGTGTTTGGGACTGAGTTGAGTGTATTAGTTGTTGTGATTGATGTTAGCAGGAAGGTAGGTGGTTGAAATGTGTAAAGATTTGTTAATGAGATCATTTGGTTAATAATGTAGGAATTAAGGGTAAGTGATCACTGGAGATAGATATTCAACAGCATATTGAGTGAACAAGTTTTAGCAGGTAGGTAGGCCGGCCGGCCGGCAGAGAGAGACAATGGACTGCCAAATAGGTAGACGTTTTCTACATGGATGGTAAACTATTATTAAAATGGCATGTACACATTTCCATGTGCGACATTCTTGTACACACACACACACACACACACACACACACACACACACACACACACACACACACACACACACACACACACACACACACACACACACACACACACACACACACACACTGACCCACAGAGACTGCCCAAATATGTATACTAACAGCAGCAGCAGTTGGTGTTCCCAGGCAGGTCACCCATCCAAGTACTAACCAAAGTCAACGGTGTTTAACCTGACAGATGTATGGGAGGAGACGCAGTGTTCTCAAGGTGATAGGTAGGTAGGTAGTATGGCCGTTGCTATTGTATACAAGTAGTAAGTAATCACATGTGAGTGAGTGAGTGAGTGAGTCAGGATACTGGTAACTGCGGCGGGCAGGCAGGCGGAGGATACTCACACATAGCAGCCAATTCTCCATTAATGATAGTACTTATTGCAACTATTTAGTCAAATTAACCAACAACAAATGGACTACTACTACTACTACTACTGTTGCTCCAAAATAGAAATGTTGGGATGCCACCGCTGCCATTGATCTCGCACAAGTTGCTGCTGACAAATGACTCATCTTAGGCCTTGCATATGCTCTCTTAGGCTTCATTTAGTCAATAATTGTAACATCATTGAGTCGGGGGACAGGCAGACAGGCACTTTATACATGTTAGGCTTATAGTGGTCTCCAACACCCACCACCCCACAAGGTCCAACCAGTGACTAACCCTCACTCACTCACCACGCCCCAAGTAGCTAGCTTACTAACTCCTGGATACCTATTTACTGCTAGGTGAACAGAGACATTCGGTGATAGGAAAGGCTACCAACAACTACAGCCCTTTTTCTATTTCTATTTCTATTTCTGCAAACCTAGTCTATTTCCTAGTCTAAACTAACCTAACCTAACCTCACCTAACCTAACCCAACCTAACCTAAGCTAATCTAACATAACCTAACCTAACTAACTCCTGGATACCTATTTACTGCTAGGTGAACAGAGACATTCGGTGATAGGAAAGGCTACTAACAATTACAGCCCTACTTCTACAAACCTACCCTAAACCAACCTAACCTAATCTAACCTAACCTAACCTAACCTAATCTAACCTAACCTCACCTTACCTCACCTTACCTTTCCTCACCTAACATAATCTCACCTCACCTCACCTCACCGAATCTCACCTAACCTAACCTAACCTCACCTCACCTCACCTCACCTCACCTCACCTCACCTTTCCTCATTTAACATAATCTCACCTCACCTCACCAAAACCTCACCTCACCAAACCTCACTTCACCTCACCTCACCTAACCTAAACCTCACCTAACCTAACCTCACCTCACCTAACCTAACTAACTCCTGGATACTTACTTACTGCTAGGTGAACAGAGGCATTCGGTGATAGGAAACGCTACCAAGAATTACATCTCTTTTTCTATTTCTATTTCTACAAACCTAGCCTATTTCCTAGCCAAAACTAACCTAACCTAATCTAACCTTACCTAACCTAACCTAACTAACTCCTGATCAACCATGCTGTGACTCATACGTCAGGTTGCGAGCAGCCGCGTCTAACAGCCTTGTTGATCAGTCCAGCAACCATGAGGCCTGGTCGACGACCGGGCCGCGGGGACGCTAAGCCCCGAAAGCACCTCAAGGAAGCATCTCAAGGTACTCCTGGATACCTATTTACTGCTAGGTGAACAGAGGCATTCGATGATAGGAAAGATTACCAACAATTACAGCCCTTTTTCTATTTCTATTTCTACAAACCTAGTCTATTTCCTAGCCTAAACTAACCTAACCTAATCTAACCTAACCTAACTAACTCTTGGATACCTATTTACTGCTAGGTGAACAGAGGCATTCGATGATAGGAAAGATTACCAACAATTACAGCCCTTTTTCTATTTCTATTTCTACAAACCTAGTCTATTTCCTAGCCTAAACTAACCTAACCTAATCTAACCTAACCTAACTAACTCTTGGATACCTATTTACTGCTAGGTGAACAGAGGCATTCGGTGATAGGAAACGCTACCAACAATTACAGCCCTATTTCTATTTCTACAAATCTAGCCTATTTCCTAGCCTAACCTAATCTAATCTAATTAACTCCTGGATACTTACTTACTGCTAGGGTGAACAGAGGCATTTGGTGATAGGAAACGCTACCAACATTTACAGCCCCTTTTCTATTTCTATTTTTACAAACCTAGCCTATTTCCTAGCCAAAACTAACCTAACCTAATCTAACCTTACCTAATCTAACCTTACCTAACCTAACTAACTCCTGATCAACCAGGCTGTGACTCATACGTCAGGTTGCGAGCAGCCGCGTCTAACAGCCTTGTTGATCAGTCCAGCAACCATGAGGCCTGGTCGACGACCGGGCCGCGGAGACGCTAAGCCCCGAAAGCACCTCAAGGTACTCCTGGATACCTATTTACTGCTAGGTGAACAGAGGCATTCGGTGATAGGAAACGCTACCAACAATTACAGCCCTATTTCTATTTCTACAAACCTAACCTATTTCCTAGCAATAACTAACCTAACCTAATCTAACCTAACCTAAATTAACTTAACCTAACCTTATCTAAACTAACCTAACTAACTAACTTCTGGATACCTATTTACTGCTAGGTGAATAGAGGCATTCGGTGATAGGAAACGCTACCTACAATTACAGCCCTCTTTCTATTACTATTTCTACAAACATAGCCCATTTCCTAGCCTAAAATAACCTAACCTAACCTAACCCTCCAAACCTAGCTTATTTCCTAGCCTAAATTAACCTGGACCATGATCATGGTTGCTGGACTGATATATATATATATATATATATATATATATATATATATATATATATATATATATATATATATATATATATATATATATATATATATATATATATATATATATATATATATATATTTAAATATATATATATATCAGTCGGTGGAATAATACAAATATTACACCTAACCAACCACAAAATAACCAACCTTAACCAACATACCCTAACCAATCAACCCTAACCAACATATAGCTTACATATTATCTAAATTGCTTATTAAACCATAATTATGCTTGTATTCTAACCTCAAATTCTAACCTAATTCTAATTCTAACCTAATTCTAATTCTAACCAACCTAACCAACCAACCAACCTAACCAACCAACCTAATCAACCAACCTAAGCAACCTAACCTAACCATCCAACCCAACCCAACCTAACCAACCTAACCTAACCAACCTAACCTAACCTAACCAACCAACCAACCTAACCAACCAACCTAACCAACCAATCTTACCAACCAACCTAACCTAACCTAACCTAACCAACCAACCTAACCAACCAACCTAACCAACCAATCTAACCTAACCAACAAACCTAACCAACCAACCTAACCTAACCTAACCAACCAACCAACCAACCAACCAACCTAACCAACCAACCTAACAACAACCTAAGCAACCTAACCTAACCATCCAACCCAACCCAACCTAACCAACCTAATAACCTAACCAACCTAACCTAACCAACCAACCAACCTAACCAACCAACCTAACCAACCAATCTTACCAACCAACCTAACCTAACCTAACCTAACCAACCAACCTAACCAACCAACCTAACCAACCAATCTAGCCTAACCAACCTAACCTAACCAACATAACCTAACCAACCTAACCTAACCTAACAAACCTAACCTAACCTAACCAACCTAACCTAACCTAACAACCAACCAACCTAAGCAACCAACCTAACCAACCTAAGCAACCAACCTAAGCAACCTAACCAGCCTTAGCAACCTAACCAACCTAAGCAACCTAACCAACCTAAGCAACCTAAGCAACCTAACCTAATCAACCAACCTAACCTAATCAACCTAAGCAACCTAACCTAAGCAACCTAACCTAACCAACCTAACCTAAGCAACCTAACCTAAGCAACCTAACCTAACCAACCTAACCTAAGCAACCTAACCTAACCAACCAACCTACTTAACCAACCTAACCTAACCAACCTAACCTAACCTCCCTTCTTATTATCTGACACGAACCTTCGGTTCGTGTCAGAGTCCATGAGTGTCCGTGTGCGTGTCCGTGTGAGTGTCCGTGTCCGTGTATCCATGGGGTTTTGGGTCCAGGAAGCTATTTGTGTCGACCCAAATTGCCTCCCTTCTCCCCACCTGAAATCCAGGTGGATTGAAAGACCTGCCCGAGGTCAGTGGATCCAGGTATCCGTCCGTGGCCCCCCGGACTTCAACCCTTCCCCACATTCCAAGGAGTCGGTCAATCAATCTTCGGCTATCCAGAGAATCTATCGAAACTGATGCTCCTACAGGAGGGGACACACAGAGAAATCTGTGCCCTGTACTTGCAACCGTTCCGACAGGCTCGAACGCAGGTCTATCCGGATTAGGAACTTGTTCTATCCGACTAGGCCACGCTGGAGTTGCCTTCTGAATCAAATTTGGCACTTGTATTTATATCTCATAGCAAGGTTAGTTAGTGTCTATTTATCAACAGTTGCAATGATTGAGATGTGAAGTTGTTAATTTGTGTTGACAGTTAGAAAGACCTGACAGCTTTATTTGATAAGGTTGCAGTCCCGTGAGGCAGTTTTATGAATGAATATTGGAGAATTTAGGCTAACTGACATGTGTGTGTGTGTGTGTGTGTGTGTGTTTTAAAAGTATGTATTAATTAATAATTAATTTTTTCCCTCGTTTTATTTCAGGAATAAATAGCACATAGGCCAAGGACCGAAGGTTTTGGCTGGTTAAATATAGCGTTGTGGCCGCCATTTTCTGTGTTGGGGGGGGGGGATGGAGGGGGCGGTATGGGGGATAGGGGGGGGGGGTTAGATGGTGGGGGAGAGGGGCCCTGAGGAGCTACCTTGGGAGGTGTTGTTGGTGGAGGGGGGGGGGGGGTTGGTGGGGGAGGGGGCAGGGGGAGAGGGGCCCTGAGGAGCTACCTTGGGAGGTGTTGTTGGTGGGTGGTGGTGGGGGGGGGGTTGGTGGGGGAGGGGGGCCCTGAGGAGCTACCTTGGGAGGTGTTGTTGGTGGTGGGGGGGGGGGTTGTCAGTTAGGTATTTCAATTTAATATTGTAAGATAGGTTATATAGGGCGAGGTGTTGAGGAAGGAATAAGAAAAGTGTTTGGGACTGAGTTGAGTGTATTAGTTGTGTGATTGATGTTAGCAGGAAGGTAGGTGGTTGAAATGTGTAAAGATTTGTTAATGAGATCATTTGGTTAATAATGTAGGAATTAAGGGTAAGTGATCACTGGAGATAGATATTCAACAGCATATTGAGTGAACAAGTTTTAGCAGGTAGGTAGGCCGGCCGGCCGGCAGAGAGAGACAATGGACTGCCAAATAGGTAGACGTTTTCTACATGGATGGTAAACTATTATTAAAATGGCATGTACACATTTCCATGTGCGACATTCTTGTACACACACACACACACACACACACACACACACACACACACACACACACACACACACACACACACACACACACACACACACACACACACACTGACCCACAGAGACTGCCCAAATATGTATACTAACAGCAGCAGCAGTTGGTGTTCCCAGGCAGGTCACCCATCCAAGTACTAACCAAAGTCAACGGTGTTTAACCTGACAGATGTATGGGAGGAGACGCAGTGTTCTCAAGGTGATAGGTAGGTAGGTAGTATGGCCGTTGCTATTGTATACAAGTAGTAAGTAATCACATGTGAGTGAGTGAGTGAGTGAGTCAGGATACTGGTAACTGCGGCGGGCAGGCAGGCGGAGGATACTCACACATAGCAGCCAATTCTCCATTAATGATAGTACTTATTGCAACTATTTAGTCAAATTAACCAACAACAAATGGACTACTACTACTACTACTACTGTTGCTCCAAAATAGAAATGTTGGGATGCCACCGCTGCCATTGATCTCGCACAAGTTGCTGCTGACAAATGACTCATCTTAGGCCTTGCATATGCTCTCTTAGGCTTCATTTAGTCAATAATTGTAACATCATTGAGTCGGGGGACAGGCAGACAGGCACTTTATACATGTTAGGCTTATAGTGGTCTCCAACACCCACCACCCCACAAGGTCCAACCAGTGACTAACCCTCACTCACTCACCACGCCCCAAGTAGCTAGCTTACTAACTCCTGGATACCTATTTACTGCTAGGTGAACAGAGACATTCGGTGATAGGAAAGGCTACCAACAACTACAGCCCTTTTTCTATTTCTATTTCTATTTCTGCAAACCTAGTCTATTTCCTAGTCTAAACTAACCTAACCTAACCTCACCTAACCTAACCCAACCTAACCTAAGCTAATCTAACATAACCTAACCTAACTAACTCCTGGATACCTATTTACTGCTAGGTGAACAGAGACATTCGGTGATAGGAAAGGCTACTAACAATTACAGCCCTACTTCTACAAACCTACCCTAAACCAACCTAACCTAATCTAACCTAACCTAACCTAACCTAATCTAACCTAACCTCACCTTACCTCACCTTACCTTTCCTCACCTAACATAATCTCACCTCACCTCACCTCACCGAATCTCACCTAACCTAACCTAACCTCACCTCACCTCACCTCACCTCACCTCACCTTTCCTCATTTAACATAATCTCACCTCACCTCACCAAAACCTCACCTCACCAAACCTCACTTCACCTCACCTCACCTAACCTAAACCTCACCTAACCTAACCTCACCTCACCTAACCTAACTAACTCCTGGATACTTACTTACTGCTAGGTGAACAGAGGCATTCGGTGATAGGAAACGCTACCAAGAATTACATCTCTTTTTCTATTTCTATTTCTACAAACCTAGCCTATTTCCTAGCCAAAACTAACCTAACCTAATCTAACCTTACCTAACCTAACCTAACTAACTCCTGATCAACCATGCTGTGACTCATACGTCAGGTTGCGAGCAGCCGCGTCTAACAGCCTTGTTGATCAGTCCAGCAACCATGAGGCCTGGTCGACGACCGGGCCGCGGGGACGCTAAGCCCCGAAAGCACCTCAAGGAAGCATCTCAAGGTACTCCTGGATACCTATTTACTGCTAGGTGAACAGAGGCATTCGATGATAGGAAAGATTACCAACAATTACAGCCCTTTTTCTATTTCTATTTCTACAAACCTAGTCTATTTCCTAGCCTAAACTAACCTAACCTAATCTAACCTAACCTAACTAACTCTTGGATACCTATTTACTGCTAGGTGAACAGAGGCATTCGATGATAGGAAAGATTACCAACAATTACAGCCCTTTTTCTATTTCTATTTCTACAAACCTAGTCTATTTCCTAGCCTAAACTAACCTAACCTAATCTAACCTAACCTAACTAACTCTTGGATACCTATTTACTGCTAGGTGAACAGAGGCATTCGGTGATAGGAAACGCTACCAACAATTACAGCCCTATTTCTATTTCTACAAATCTAGCCTATTTCCTAGCCTAACCTAATCTAATCTAATTAACTCCTGGATACTTACTTACTGCTAGGGTGAACAGAGGCATTTGGTGATAGGAAACGCTACCAACATTTACAGCCCCTTTTCTATTTCTATTTTTACAAACCTAGCCTATTTCCTAGCCAAAACTAACCTAACCTAATCTAACCTTACCTAATCTAACCTTACCTAACCTAACTAACTCCTGATCAACCAGGCTGTGACTCATACGTCAGGTTGCGAGCAGCCGCGTCTAACAGCCTTGTTGATCAGTCCAGCAACCATGAGGCCTGGTCGACGACCGGGCCGCGGAGACGCTAAGCCCCGAAAGCACCTCAAGGTACTCCTGGATACCTATTTACTGCTAGGTGAACAGAGGCATTCGGTGATAGGAAACGCTACCAACAATTACAGCCCTATTTCTATTTCTACAAACCTAACCTATTTCCTAGCAATAACTAACCTAACCTAATCTAACCTAACCTAAATTAACTTAACCTAACCTTATCTAAACTAACCTAACTAACTAACTTCTGGATACCTATTTACTGCTAGGTGAATAGAGGCATTCGGTGATAGGAAACGCTACCTACAATTACAGCCCTCTTTCTATTACTATTTCTACAAACATAGCCCATTTCCTAGCCTAAAATAACCTAACCTAACCTAACCCTCCAAACCTAGCTTATTTCCTAGCCTAAATTAACCTGGACCATGATCATGGTTGCTGGACTGATATATATTATATATATATATATATATATATATATATATATATATATATATAATATATATATATATATATTATATATATATATATTTAAATATATATATATATATCAGTCGGTGGAATAATACAAATATTACACCTAACCAACCACAAAATAACCAACCTTAACCAACATACCCTAACCAATCAACCCTAACCAACATATAGCTTACATATTATCTAAATTGCTTATTAAACCATAATTATGCTTGTATTCTAACCTCAAATTCTAACCTAATTCTAATTCTAACCTAATTCTAATTCTAACCAACCTAACCAACCAACCAACCTAACCAACCAACCTAATCAACCAACCTAAGCAACCTAACCTAACCATCCAACCCAACCCAACCTAACCAACCTAACCTAACCAACTAACCAACCTAACCTACCTAACCAACCAACCAACCTAACCAACCAACCTAACCAACCAATCTTACCAACCACCCAACCTAACCTAATAACCTAACCAACCAACCTAACCAACCAACCTAACCAACCAATCTAACCTAACCAACAAACCTAACCAACCAACCTAACCTAACCTAACCAACCAACCAACCAACCAACCAACCTAACCAACCAACCTAATCAACCAACCTAAGCAACCTAACCTAACCATCCAACCCAACCCAACCTAACCAACCTAACCTAACCAACCTAACCTAACCAACCAAACCAACCTAACCAACCAACCTAACCAACCAATCTTACCAACCAACCTAACCTAACCTAACCTAACCAACCAACCTAACCAACCAACCTAACCAACCAATCTAGCCTAACCAACCTAACCTAACCAACATAACCTAACCAACCTAACCTAACCTAACAAACCTAACCTAACCTAACCAACCTAACCTAACCTAACCTAACCAACCAACCTAAGCAACCAACCTAACCAACCTACAACCAACCTAAGCAACCTAACCAGCCTTAGCAACCTAACCAACCTAAGCAACCTAACTAACCAACCTAAGCAACCTAAGCAACCTAACCTAATCAACCAACCTAACCTAATCACCTAAGCAACCTAACCTAAGCAACCTAACCTAACCAACCTAACCTAAGCAACCTAACCTAAGCAACCTAACCTAACCAACCTAACCTAAGCAACCTAACCTAACCAACCAACCTACTTAACCAACCTAACCTAACCAACCTAACCTAACCTCCCTTCTTATTATCTGACACGAACCTTCGGTTCGTGTCAGAGTCCATGAGTGTCCGTGTGCGTGTCCGTGTGAGTGTCCGTGTCCGTGTATCCATGGGGTTTTGGGTCCAGGAAGCTATTTGTGTCGACCCAAATTGCCTCCCTTCTCCCCACCTGAAATCCAGGTGGATTGAAAGACCTGCCCGAGGTCAGTGGATCCGGTATCCGTCCGTGGCCCCCCCACCCCGGACTTCAACCCTTCCCCACATTCCAAGGAGTCGGTCAATCAATCTTCGGCTATCCAGAGAATCTATCGAAACTGATGCTCTACAGGAGGGGACACACAGAGAAATCTGTGCCCTGTACTTGCAACCGTTCCGACACAGGCTCGAACGCAGGTCTATCCGGATTAGGAACTTGTTCTATCCGACTAGGCCACGCTGGAGTTGCCTTCTGAATCAAATTTGGCACTTGTATTTATATCTCATAGCAAGGTTAGTGTGTCTATTTATCAACAGTTGCAATGATTGAGATGTGAAGTTGTTAATTTGTGTTGACAGTTAGAAAGACCTGACAGCTTTATTTGATAAGGTTGCAGTCCCGTGAGGCAGTTTTATGAATGAATATTGGAGAATTTAGGCTAACTGACATTGTGTGTGGTGTGTGTGTGTGTGTGTTTAAAAGTATGTATTAATTAATAATTAATTTTTTCCCTCGTTTTATTTCAGGAATAAATAGCACATAGGCCAAGGACCGAAGGTTTTGGCTGGTTAAATATAGCGTTGTGGCCGCCATTTTCTGTGTTGGGGGGGGGGGGGGGGGGATGGGGGGTATGGGGGATAGGGGGGGGGGGTTAGATGGTGGGGGAGAGGGGCCCTGAGGAGCTACCTTGGGAGGTGTTGTTGGTGGAGGGGGGGGGGGGGGGGGTTGGTGAGGGGGCAGGGGGAGAGGGGCCCTGAGGAGCTACCTTGGGAGGTGTTGTTGGTGGTGGTGGTGGGGGGGGGGTTGGTGGGGGAGGGGGGCCCTGAGGAGCTACCTTGGGAGGTGTTGTTGGTGGTGGGGGGGGGGTTGTCAGTTAGGTATTTCAATTTAATATTGTAAGATAGGTTATATAGGGCGAGGTGTTGAGGAAGGAATAAGAAAAGTGTTTGGGACTGAGTTGAGTGTATTAGTTGTTGTGATTGATGTTAGCAGGAAGGTAGGTGGTTGAAATGTGTAAAGATTTGTTAATGAGATCATTTGGTTAATAATGTAGGAATTAAGGGTAAGTGATCACTGGAGATAGATATTCAACAGCATATTGAGTGAACAAGTTTTAGCAGGTAGGTAGGCCGGCCGGCCGGCAGAGAGAGACAATGGACTGCCAAATAGGTAGACGTTTTCTACATGGATGGTAAACTATTATTAAAATGGCATGTACACATTTCCATGTGCGACATTCTTGTACACACACACACACACACACACACACACACACACACACACACACACACACACACACACCACACACACACACACACACTGACCCACAGAGACTGCCCAAATATGTATACTAACAGCAGCAGCAGTTGGTGTTCCCAGGCAGGTCACCCATCCAAGTACTAACCAAAGTCAACGGTGTTTAACCTGACAGATGTATGGGAGGAGACGCAGTGTTCTCAAGGTGATAGGTAGGTAGGTAGTATGGCCGTTGCTATTGTATACAAGTAGTAAGTAATCACATGTGAGTGAGTGAGTGAGTGAGTCAGGATACTGGTAACTGCGGCGGGCAGGCAGGCGGAGGATACTCACACATAGCAGCCAATTCTCCATTAATGATAGTACTTATTGCAACTATTTAGTCAAATTAACCAACAACAAATGGACTACTACTACTACTACTACTGTTGCTCCAAAATAGAAATGTTGGGATGCCACCGCTGCCATTGATCTCGCACAAGTTGCTGCTGACAAATGACTCATCTTAGGCCTTGCATATGCTCTCTTAGGCTTCATTTAGTCAATAATTGTAACATCATTGAGTCGGGGGACAGGCAGACAGGCACTTTATACATGTTAGGCTTATAGTGGTCTCCAACACCCACCACCCCACAAGGTCCAACCAGTGACTAACCCTCACTCACTCACCACGCCCCAAGTAGCTAGCTTACTAACTCCTGGATACCTATTTACTGCTAGGTGAACAGAGACATTCGGTGATAGGAAAGGCTACCAACAACTACAGCCCTTTTTCTATTTCTATTTCTATTTCTGCAAACCTAGTCTATTTCCTAGTCTAAACTAACCTAACCTAACCTCACCTAACCTAACCCAACCTAACCTAAGCTAATCTAACATAACCTAACCTAACTAACTCCTGGATACCTATTTACTGCTAGGTGAACAGAGACATTCGGTGATAGGAAAGGCTACTAACAATTACAGCCCTACTTCTACAAACCTACCCTAAACCAACCTAACCTAATCTAACCTAACCTAACCTAACCTAATCTAACCTAACCTCACCTTACCTCACCTTACCTTTCCTCACCTAACATAATCTCACCTCACCTCACCTCACCGAATCTCACCTAACCTAACCTAACCTCACCTCACCTCACCTCACCTCACCTCACCTCACCTTTCCTCATTTAACATAATCTCACCTCACCTCACCAAAACCTCACCTCACCAAACCTCACTTCACCTCACCTCACCTAACCTAAACCTCACCTAACCTAACCTCACCTCACCTAACCTAACTAACTCCTGGATACTTACTTACTGCTAGGTGAACAGAGGCATTCGGTGATAGGAAACGCTACCAAGAATTACATCTCTTTTTCTATTTCTATTTCTACAAACCTAGCCTATTTCCTAGCCAAAACTAACCTAACCTAATCTAACCTTACCTAACCTAACCTAACTAACTCCTGATCAACCATGCTGTGACTCATACGTCAGGTTGCGAGCAGCCGCGTCTAACAGCCTTGTTGATCAGTCCAGCAACCATGAGGCCTGGTCGACGACCGGGCCGCGGGGACGCTAAGCCCCGAAAGCACCTCAAGGAAGCATCTCAAGGTACTCCTGGATACCTATTTACTGCTAGGTGAACAGAGGCATTCGATGATAGGAAAGATTACCAACAATTACAGCCCTTTTTCTATTTCTATTTCTACAAACCTAGTCTATTTCCTAGCCTAAACTAACCTAACCTAATCTAACCTAACCTAACTAACTCTTGGATACCTATTTACTGCTAGGTGAACAGAGGCATTCGATGATAGGAAAGATTACCAACAATTACAGCCCTTTTTCTATTTCTATTTCTACAAACCTAGTCTATTTCCTAGCCTAAACTAACCTAACCTAATCTAACCTAACCTAACTAACTCTTGGATACCTATTTACTGCTAGGTGAACAGAGGCATTCGGTGATAGGAAACGCTACCAACAATTACAGCCCTATTTCTATTTCTACAAATCTAGCCTATTTCCTAGCCTAACCTAATCTAATCTAATTAACTCCTGGATACTTACTTACTGCTAGGGTGAACAGAGGCATTTGGTGATAGGAAACGCTACCAACATTTACAGCCCCTTTTCTATTTCTATTTTTACAAACCTAGCCTATTTCCTAGCCAAAACTAACCTAACCTAATCTAACCTTACCTAATCTAACCTTACCTAACCTAACTAACTCCTGATCAACCAGGCTGTGACTCATACGTCAGGTTGCGAGCAGCCGCGTCTAACAGCCTTGTTGATCAGTCCAGCAACCATGAGGCCTGGTCGACGACCGGGCCGCGGAGACGCTAAGCCCCGAAAGCACCTCAAGGTACTCCTGGATACCTATTTACTGCTAGGTGAACAGAGGCATTCGGTGATAGGAAACGCTACCAACAATTACAGCCCTATTTCTATTTCTACAAACCTAACCTATTTCCTAGCAATAACTAACCTAACCTAATCTAACCTAACCTAAATTAACTTAACCTAACCTTATCTAAACTAACCTAACTAACTAACTTCTGGATACCTATTTACTGCTAGGTGAATAGAGGCATTCGGTGATAGGAAACGCTACCTACAATTACAGCCCTCTTTCTATTACTATTTCTACAAACATAGCCCATTTCCTAGCCTAAAATAACCTAACCTAACCTAACCCTCCAAACCTAGCTTATTTCCTAGCCTAAATTAACCTGGACCATGATCATGGTTGCTGGACTGATATATATATATATATATATATATATATATATATATATATATATATATATATATATATATATATATATATATATATATATATATATATATATATTTAAATATATATATATATATCAGTCGGTGGAATAATACAAATATTACACCTAACCAACCACAAAATAACCAACCTTAACCAACATACCCTAACCAATCAACCCTAACCAACATATAGCTTACATATTATCTAAATTGCTTATTAAACCATAATTATGCTTGTATTCTAACCTCAAATTCTAACCTAATTCTAATTCTAACCTAATTCTAATTCTAACCAACCTAACCAACCAACCAACCTAACCAACCAACCTAATCAACCAACCTAAGCAACCTAACCTAACCATCCAACCCAACCCAACCTAACCAACCTAACCTAACCAACCTAACCTAACCTAACCAACCAACCAACCTAACCAACCAACCTAACCAACCAATCTTACCAACCAACCTAACCTAACCTAACCTAACCAACCAACCTAACCAACCAACCTAACCAACCAATCTAACCTAACCAACAAACCTAACCAACCAACCTAACCTAACCTAACCAACCAACCAACCAACCAACCAACCTAACCAACCAACCTAATCAACCAACCTAAGCAACCTAACCTAACCATCCAACCCAACCCAACCTAACCAACCTAACCTAACCAACCTAACCTAACCTAACCAACCAACCAACCTAACCAACCAACCTAACCAACCAATCTTACCAACCAACCTAACCTAACCTAACCTAACCAACCAACCTAACCAACCAACCTAACCAACCAATCTAGCCTAACCAACCTAACCTAACCAACATAACCTAACCAACCTAACCTAACCTAACAAACCTAACCTAACCTAACCAACCTAACCTAACCTAACCTAACCAACCAACCTAAGCAACCAACCTAACCAACCTAAGCAACCAACCTAAGCAACCTAACCAGCCTTAGCAACCTAACCAACCTAAGCAACCTAACCAACCTAAGCAACCTAAGCAACCTAACCTAATCAACCAACCTAACCTAATCAACCTAAGCAACCTAACCTAAGCAACCTAACCTAACCAACCTAACCTAAGCAACCTAACCTAAGCAACCTAACCTAACCAACCTAACCTAAGCAACCTAACCTAACCAACCAACCTACTTAACCAACCTAACCTAACCAACCTAACCTAACCTCCCTTCTTATTATCTGACACGAACCTTCGGTTCGTGTCAGAGTCCATGAGTGTCCGTGTGCGTGTCCGTGTGAGTGTCCGTGTCCGTGTATCCATGGGGTTTTGGGTCCAGGAAGCTATTTGTGTCGACCCAAATTGCCTCCCTTCTCCCCACCTGAAATCCAGGTGGATTGAAAGACCTGCCCGAGGTCAGTGGATCCAGGTATCCGTCCGTGGCCCCCCGGACTTCAACCCTTCCCCACATTCCAAGGAGTCGGTCAATCAATCTTCGGCTATCCAGAGAATCTATCGAAACTGATGCTCCTACAGGAGGGGACACACAGAGAAATCTGTGCCCTGTACTTGCAACCGTTCCGACAGGCTCGAACGCAGGTCTATCCGGATTAGGAACTTGTTCTATCCGACTAGGCCACGCTGGAGTTGCCTTCTGAATCAAATTTGGCACTTGTATTTATATCTCATAGCAAGGTTAGTTAGTGTCTATTTATCAACAGTTGCAATGATTGAGATGTGAAGTTGTTAATTTGTGTTGACAGTTAGAAAGACCTGACAGCTTTATTTGATAAGGTTGCAGTCCCGTGAGGCAGTTTTATGAATGAATATTGGAGAATTTAGGCTAACTGACATGTGTGTGTGTGTGTGTGTGTGTTTAAAAGTATGTATTAATTAATAATTAATTTTTTCCCTCGTTTTATTTCAGGAATAAATAGCACATAGGCCAAGGACCGAAGGTTTTGGCTGGTTAAATATAGCGTTGTGGCCGCCATTTTCTGTGTTGGGGGGGGGGGGAGGGGGGGGGGCGGTATGGGGGATAGGGGGGGGGGTTAGATGGTGGGGGAGAGGGGCCCTGAGGAGCTACCTTGGGAGGTGTTGTTGGTGGAGGGGGGGGGGGGTTGGTGGGGGAGGGGGCAGGGGGAGGGGCCCTGAGGAGCTACCTTGGGAGGTGTTGTTGGTGGTGGTGGTGGGGGGGGGTTGGTGGGGGAGGGGGGGGGCCCTGAGGAGCTACCTTGGGAGGTGTTGTTGGTGGTGGGGGGGGGGTTGTCAGTTAGGTATTTCAATTTAATATTGTAAGATAGGTTATATAGGGCGAGGTGTTGAGGAAGGAATAAGAAAAGTGTTTGGGACTGAGTTGAGTGTATTAGTTGTTGTGATTGATGTTAGCAGGAAGGTAGGTGGTTGAAATGTGTAAAGATTTGTTAATGAGATCATTTGGTTAATAATGTAGGAATTAAGGGTAAGTGATCACTGGAGATAGATATTCAACAGCATATTGAGTGAACAAGTTTTAGCAGGTAGGTAGGCCGGCCGGCCGGCAGAGAGAGACAATGGACTGCCAAATAGGTAGACGTTTTCTACATGGATGGTAAACTATTATTAAAATGGCATGTACACATTTCCATGTGCGACATTCTTGTACACACACACACACACACACACACACACACACACACACACACACACACACACACACACACACACTGACCCACAGAGACTGCCCAAATATGTATACTAACAGCAGCAGCAGTTGGTGTTCCCAGGCAGGTCACCCATCCAAGTACTAACCAAAGTCAACGGTGTTTAACCTGACAGATGTATGGGAGGAGACGCAGTGTTCTCAAGGTGATAGGTAGGTAGGTAGTATGGCCGTTGCTATTGTATACAAGTAGTAAGTAATCACATGTGAGTGAGTGAGTGAGTGAGTCAGGATACTGGTAACTGCGGCGGGCAGGCAGGCGGAGGATACTCACACATAGCAGCCAATTCTCCATTAATGATAGTACTTATTGCAACTATTTAGTCAAATTAACCAACAACAAATGGACTACTACTACTACTACTACTGTTGCTCCAAAATAGAAATGTTGGGATGCCACCGCTGCCATTGATCTCGCACAAGTTGCTGCTGACAAATGACTCATCTTAGGCCTTGCATATGCTCTCTTAGGCTTCATTTAGTCAATAATTGTAACATCATTGAGTCGGGGGACAGGCAGACAGGCACTTTATACATGTTAGGCTTATAGTGGTCTCCAACACCCACCACCCCACAAGGTCCAACCAGTGACTAACCCTCACTCACTCACCACGCCCCAAGTAGCTAGCTTACTAACTCCTGGATACCTATTTACTGCTAGGTGAACAGAGACATTCGGTGATAGGAAAGGCTACCAACAACTACAGCCCTTTTTCTATTTCTATTTCTATTTCTGCAAACCTAGTCTATTTCCTAGTCTAAACTAACCTAACCTAACCTCACCTAACCTAACCCAACCTAACCTAAGCTAATCTAACATAACCTAACCTAACTAACTCCTGGATACCTATTTACTGCTAGGTGAACAGAGACATTCGGTGATAGGAAAGGCTACTAACAATTACAGCCCTACTTCTACAAACCTACCCTAAACCAACCTAACCTAATCTAACCTAACCTAACCTAACCTAATCTAACCTAACCTCACCTTACCTCACCTTACCTTTCCTCACCTAACATAATCTCACCTCACCTCACCTCACCGAATCTCACCTAACCTAACCTAACCTCACCTCACCTCACCTCACCTCACCTCACCTCACCTTTCCTCATTTAACATAATCTCACCTCACCTAACCTAAACCTCACCTAACCTAACCTCACCTCACCTAACCTAACTAACTCCTGGATACTTACTTACTGCTAGGTGAACAGAGGCATTCGGTGATAGGAAACGCTACCAAGAATTACATCTCTTTTTCTATTTCTATTTCTACAAACCTAGCCTATTTCCTAGCCAAAACTAACCTAACCTAATCTAACCTTACCTAACCTAACCTAACTAACTCCTGATCAACCATGCTGTGACTCATACGTCAGGTTGCGAGCAGCCGCGTCTAACAGCCTTGTTGATCAGTCCAGCAACCATGAGGCCTGGTCGACGACCGGGCCGCGGGGACGCTAAGCCCCGAAAGCACCTCAAGGAAGCATCTCAAGGTACTCCTGGATACCTATTTACTGCTAGGTGAACAGAGGCATTCGATGATAGGAAAGATTACCAACAATTACAGCCCTTTTTCTATTTCTATTTCTACAAACCTAGTCTATTTCCTAGCCTAAACTAACCTAACCTAATCTAACCTAACCTAACTAACTCTTGGATACCTATTTACTGCTAGGTGAACAGAGGCATTCGATGATAGGAAAGATTACCAACAATTACAGCCCTTTTTCTATTTCTATTTCTACAAACCTAGTCTATTTCCTAGCCTAAACTAACCTAACCTAATCTAACCTAACCTAACTAACTCTTGGATACCTATTTACTGCTAGGTGAACAGAGGCATTCGGTGATAGGAAACGCTACCAACAATTACAGCCCTATTTCTATTTCTACAAATCTAGCCTATTTCCTAGCCTAACCTAATCTAATCTAATTAACTCCTGGATACTTACTTACTGCTAGGGTGAACAGAGGCATTTGGTGATAGGAAACGCTACCAACATTTACAGCCCCTTTTCTATTTCTATTTTTACAAACCTAGCCTATTTCCTAGCCAAAACTAACCTAACCTAATCTAACCTTACCTAATCTAACCTTACCTAACCTAACTAACTCCTGATCAACCAGGCTGTGACTCATACGTCAGGTTGCGAGCAGCCGCGTCTAACAGCCTTGTTGATCAGTCCAGCAACCATGAGGCCTGGTCGACGACCGGGCCGCGGAGACGCTAAGCCCCGAAAGCACCTCAAGGTACTCCTGGATACCTATTTACTGCTAGGTGAACAGAGGCATTCGGTGATAGGAAACGCTACCAACAATTACAGCCCTATTTCTATTTCTACAAACCTAACCTATTTCCTAGCAATAACTAACCTAACCTAATCTAACCTAACCTAAATTAACTTAACCTAACCTTATCTAAACTAACCTAACTAACTAACTTCTGGATACCTATTTACTGCTAGGTGAATAGAGGCATTCGGTGATAGGAAACGCTACCTACAATTACAGCCCTCTTTCTATTACTATTTCTACAAACATAGCCCATTTCCTAGCCTAAAATAACCTAACCTAACCTAACCCTCCAAACCTAGCTTATTTCCTAGCCTAAATTAACCTGGACCATGATCATGGTTGCTGGACTGATATATATATATATATATATATATATATATATATATATATATATATATATATATATATATATATATATATATATATATATATATATATATATATATATATATATTTAAATATATATATATATCAGTCGGTGGAATAATACAAATATTACACCTAACCAACCACAAAATAACCAACCTTAACCAACATACCCTAACCAATCAACCCTAACCAACATATAGCTTACATATTATCTAAATTGCTTATTAAACCATAATTATGCTTGTATTCTAACCTCAAATTCTAACCTAATTCTAATTCTAACCTAATTCTAATTCTAACCAACCTAACCAACCAACCAACCTAACCAACCAACCTAATCAACCAACCTAAGCAACCTAACCTAACCATCCAACCCAACCCAACCTAACCAACCTAACCTAACCAACCTAACCTAACCTAACCAACCAACCAACCTAACCAACCAACCTAACCAACCAATCTTACCAACCAACCTAACCTAACCTAACCTAACCAACCAACCTAACCAACCAACCTAACCAACCAATCTAACCTAACCAACAAACCTAACCAACCAACCTAACCTAACCTAACCAACCAACCAACCAACCAACCAACCTAACCAACCAACCTAATCAACCAACCTAAGCAACCTAACCTAACCATCCAACCCAACCCAACCTAACCAACCTAACCTAACCAACCTAACCTAACCTAACCAACCAACCAACCTAACCAACCAACCTAACCAACCAATCTTACCAACCAACCTAACCTAACCTAACCTAACCAACCAACCTAACCAACCAACCTAACCAACCAATCTAGCCTAACCAACCTAACCTAACCAACATAACCTAACCAACCTAACCTAACCTAACAAACCTAACCTAACCTAACCAACCTAACCTAACCTAACCTAACCAACCAACCTAAGCAACCAACCTAACCAACCTAAGCAACCAACCTAAGCAACCTAACCAGCCTTAGCAACCTAACCAACCTAAGCAACCTAACCAACCTAAGCAACCTAACCTAATCAACCAACCTAACCTAATCAACCTAAGCAACCTAACCTAAGCAACCTAACCTAACCAACCTAACCTAAGCAACCTAACCTAAGCAACCTAACCTAACCAACCTAACCTAAGCAACCTAACCTAACCAACCAACCTACTTAACCAACCTAACCTAACCAACCTAACCTAACCTCCCTTCTTATTATCTGACACGAACCTTCGGTTCGTGTCAGAGTCCATGAGTGTCCGTGTGCGTGTCCGTGTGAGTGTCCGTGTCCGTGTATCCATGGGGTTTTGGGTCCAGGAAGCTATTTGTGTCGACCCAAATTGCCTCCCTTCTCCCCACCTGAAATCCAGGTGGATTGAAAGACCTGCCCGAGGTCAGTGGATCCAGGTATCCGTCCGTGGCCCCCCGGACTTCAACCCTTCCCCACATTCCAAGGAGTCGGTCAATCAATCTTCGGCTATCCAGAGAATCTATCGAAACTGATGCTCTACAGGAGGGGACACACAGAGAAATCTGTGCCCTGTACTTGCAACCGTTCCGACAGGCTCGAACGCAGGTCTATCCGGATTAGGAACTTGTTCTATCCGACTAGGCCACGCTGGAGTTGCCTTCTGAATCAAATTTGGCACTTGTATTTATATCTCATAGCAAGGTTAGTTAGTGTCTATTTATCAACAGTTGCAATGATTGAGATCATTGTTAAAGACCTGACAGCTTTATTTGATAAGGTTGCAGTCCCGTGAGGCAGTTTTATGAATGAATATTGGAGAATTTAGGCTAACTGACATGTGTGTGTGTGTGTGTGTGTGTGTTTAAAAGTATGTATTAATTAATAATTAATTTTTTCCCTCGTTTTATTTCAGGAATAAATAGCACATAGGCCAAGGACCGAAGGTTTTGGCTGGTTAAATATAGCGTTGTGGCCGCCATTTTCTGTGTTGGGGGGGGGGGTGGATGGGGGCGGTATGGGGGATAGGGGGGGGGGGTTAGATGGTGGGGGAGAGGGGCCCTGAGGAGCTACCTTGGGAGGTGTTGTTGGTGGAGGGGGGGGGGGGTTGGTGGGGGAGGGGGCAGGGGGAGAGGGGCCCTGAGGAGCTACCTTGGGAGGTGTTGTTGGTGGTGGGGGGGGGGTTGTCAGTTAGGTATTTCAATTTAATATTGTAAGATAGGTTATATAGGGCGAGGTGTTGAGGAAGGAATAAGAAAGTGTTTGGGACTGAGTTGAGTGTATTAGTTGTTGTGATTGATGTTAGCAGGAAGGTAGGTGGTTGAAATGTGTAAAGATTTGTTAATGAGATCATTTGGTTAATAATGTAGGAATTAAGGGTAAGTGATCACTGGAGATAGATATTCAACAGCATATTGAGTGAACAAGTTTTAGCAGGTAGGTAGGCCGGCCGGCCGGCAGAGAGAGACAATGGACTGCCAAATAGGTAGACGTTTTCTACATGGATGGTAAACTATTATTAAAATGGCATGTACACATTTCCATGTGCGACATTCTTGTACACACACACACACACACACACACACACACACACACACACACACACTGACCCACAGAGACTGCCCAAATATGTATACTAACAGCAGCAGCAGTTGGTGTTCCCAGGCAGGTCACCCATCCAAGTACTAACCAAAGTCAACGGTGTTTAACCTGACAGATGTATGGGAGGAGACGCAGTGTTCTCAAGGTGATAGGTAGGTAGGTAGTATGGCCGTTGCTATTGTATACAAGTAGTAAGTAATCACATGTGAGTGAGTGAGTGAGTGAGTCAGGATACTGGTAACTGCGGCGGGCAGGCAGGCGGAGGATACTCACACATAGCAGCCAATTCTCCATTAATGATAGTACTTATTGCAACTATTTAGTCAAATTAACCAACAACAAATGGACTACTACTACTACTACTACTGTTGCTCCAAAATAGAAATGTTGGGATGCCACCGCTGCCATTGATCTCGCACAAGTTGCTGCTGACAAATGACTCATCTTAGGCCTTGCATATGCTCTCTTAGGCTTCATTTAGTCAATAATTGTAACATCATTGAGTCGGGGGACAGGCAGACAGGCACTTTATACATGTTAGGCTTATAGTGGTCTCCAACACCCACCACCCCACAAGGTCCAACCAGTGACTAACCCTCACTCACTCACCACGCCCCAAGTAGCTAGCTTACTAACTCCTGGATACCTATTTACTGCTAGGTGAACAGAGACATTCGGTGATAGGAAAGGCTACCAACAACTACAGCCCTTTTTCTATTTCTATTTCTATTTCTGCAAACCTAGTCTATTTCCTAGTCTAAACTAACCTAACCTAACCTCACCTAACCTAACCCAACCTAACCTAAGCTAATCTAACATAACCTAACCTAACTAACTCCTGGATACCTATTTACTGCTAGGTGAACAGAGACATTCGGTGATAGGAAAGGCTACTAACAATTACAGCCCTACTTCTACAACCTACCCTAAACCAACCTAACCTAATCTAACCTAACCTAACCTAACCTAATCTAACCTAACCTCACCTTACCTCACCTTACCTTTCCTCACCTAACATAATCTCACCTCACCTCACCTCACCGAATCTCACCTAACCTAACCTAACCTCACCTCCCTCACCTCACCTCACCTCACCTCACCTTTCCTCATTTAACATAATCTCACCTCACCTCACCAAAACCTCACCTCACCAAACCTCACTTCACCTCACCTCACCTAACCTAAACCTCACCTAACCTAACCTCACCTCACCTAACCTAACTAACTCCTGGATACTTACTTACTGCTAGGTGAACAGAGGCATTCGGTGATAGGAAACGCTACCAAGAATTACATCTCTTTTTCTATTTCTATTTCTACAAACCTAGCCTATTTCCTAGCCAAAACTAACCTAACCTAATCTAACCTTACCTAACCTAACCTAACTAACTCCTGATCAACCATGCTGTGACTCATACGTCAGGTTGCGAGCAGCCGCGTCTAACAGCCTTGTTGATCAGTCCAGCAACCATGAGGCCTGGTCGACGACCGGGCCGCGGGGACGCTAAGCCCGAAAGCACCTCAAGGAAGCATCTCAAGGTACTCCTGGATACCTATTTACTGCTAGGTGAACAGAGGCATTCGATGATAGGAAAGATTACCAACAATTACAGCCCTTTTTCTATTTCTATTTCTACAAACCTAGTCTATTTCCTAGCCTAAACTAACCTAACCTAATCTAACCTAACCTAACTAACTCTTGGATACCTATTTACTGCTAGGTGAACAGAGGCATTCGATGATAGGAAAGATTACCAACAATTACAGCCCTTTTTCTATTTCTATTTCTACAAACCTAGTCTATTTCCTAGCCTAAACTAACCTAACCTAATCTAACCTAACCTAACTAACTCTTGGATACCTATTTACTGCTAGGTGAACAGAGGCATTCGGTGATAGGAAACGCTACCAACAATTACAGCCCTATTTCTATTTCTACAAATCTAGCCTATTTCCTAGCCTAACCTAATCTAATCTAATTAACTCCTGGATACTTACTTACTGCTAGGGTGAACAGAGGCATTTGGTGATAGGAAACGCTACCAACATTTACAGCCCCTTTTCTATTTCTATTTTTACAAACCTAGCCTATTTCCTAGCCAAAACTAACCTAACCTAATCTAACCTTACCTAATCTAACCTTACCTAACCTAACTAACTCCTGATCAACCAGGCTGTGACTCATACGTCAGGTTGCGAGCAGCCGCGTCTAACAGCCTTGTTGATCAGTCCAGCAACCATGAGGCCTGGTCGACGACCGGGCCGCGGAGACGCTAAGCCCCGAAAGCACCTCAAGGTACTCCTGGATACCTATTTACTGCTAGGTGAACAGAGGCATTCGGTGATAGGAAACGCTACCAACAATTACAGCCCTATTTCTATTTCTACAAACCTAACCTATTTCCTAGCAATAACTAACCTAACCTAATCTAACCTAACCTAAATTAACTTAACCTAACCTTATCTAAACTAACCTAACTAACTAACTTCTGGATACCTATTTACTGCTAGGTGAATAGAGGCATTCGGTGATAGGAAACGCTACCTACAATTACAGCCCTCTTTCTATTACTATTTCTACAAACATAGCCCATTTCCTAGCCTAAAATAACCTAACCTAACCTAACCCTCCAAACCTAGCTTATTTCCTAGCCTAAATTAACCTGGACCATGATCATGGTTGCTGGACTGATATATATATATATATATATATATATATATATATATATATATATATATATATATATATATATATATATATATATATATATATATAAATTTAAATATATATATATATCAGTCGGTGGAATAATACAAATATTACACCTAACCAACCACAAAATAACCAACCTTAACCAACATACCCTAACCAATCAACCCTAACCAACATATAGCTTACATATTATCTAAATTGCTTATTAAACCATAATTATGCTTGTATTCTAACCTCAAATTCTAACCTAATTCTAATTCTAACCTAATTCTAATTCTAACCAACCTAACCAACCAACCAACCTAACCAACCAACCTAATCAACCAACCTAAGCAACCTAACCTAACCATCCAACCCAACCCAACCTAACCAACCTAACCTAACCAACCTAACCTAACCTAACCAACCAACCAACCTAACCAACCAACCTAACCAACCAATCTTACCAACCAACCTAACCTAACCTAACCTAACCAACCAACCTAACCAACCAACCTAACCAACCAATCTAACCTAACCAACAAACCTAACCAACCAACCTAACCTAACCTAACCAACCAACCAACCAACCAACCAACCTAACCAACCAACCTAATCAACCAACCTAAGCAACCTAACCTAACCATCCAACCCAACCCAACCTAACCAACCTAACCTAACCAACCTAACCTAACCTAACCAACCAACCAACCTAACCAACCAACCTAACCAACCAATCTTACCAACCAACCTAACCTAACCTAACCTAACCAACCAACCTAACCAACCAACCTAACCAACCAATCTAGCCTAACCAACCTAACCTAACCAACATAACCTAACCAACCTAACCTAACCTAACAAACCTAACCTAACCTAACCAACCTAACCTAACCTAACCTAACCAACCAACCTAAGCAACCAACCTAACAAACCTAAGCACCAACCTAAGCAACCTAACCAGCCTTAGCAACCTAACCAACCTAAGCAACCTAACCAACCTAAGCAACCTAAGCACCTAACCTAATCAACCACCTAACCTAATCAACCTAAGCAACCTAACCTAAGCAACCTAACCTAACCAACCTAACCTAAGCAACCTAACCTAAGCAACCTAACCTAACCAACCTAACCTAAGCAACCTAACCTAACCAACCAACCTACTTAACCAACCTAACCTAACCAACCTAACCTAACCTCCCTTCTTATTATCTGACACGAACCTTCGGTTCGTGTCAGAGTCCATGAGTGTCCGTGTGCGTGTCCGTGTGAGTGTCCGTGTCCGTGGGTTTTGGGTCCAGGAAGCTATTTGTGTCGACCCAAATTGCCTCCCTTCTCCCCACCTGAAATCCAGGTGGATTGAAAGACCTGCCCGAGGTCAGTGGATCCAGGTATCCGTCCGTGGCCCCCCGGACTTCAACCCTTCCCCACATTCCAAGGAGTCGGTCAATCAATCTTCGGCTATCCAGAGAATCTATCGAAACTGATGCTTCTACAGGAGGGGACACACAGAGAAATCTGTGCCCTGTACTTGCAACCGTTCCGACAGGCTCGAACGCAGGTCTATCCGGATTAGGAACTTGTTCTATCCGACTAGGCCACGCTGGAGTTGCCTTCTGAATCAAATTTGGCACTTGTATTTATATCTCATAGCAAGGTTAGTTAGTGTCTATTTATCAACAGTTGCAATGATTGAGATCATTGTTAAGACCTGACAGCTTTATTTGATAAGGTTGCAGTCCCGTGAGGCAGTTTTATGAATGAATATTGGAGAATTTAGGCTAACTGACATGTGTGTGTGTGTGTGTGTGTGTGTTTAAAAGTATGTATTAATTAATAATTAATTTTTTCCCTCGTTTTATTTCAGGAATAAATAGCACATAGGCCAAGGACCGAAGGTTTTGGCTGGTTAAATATAGCGTTGTGGCCGCCATTTTCTGTGTTGGGGGGGGGGGATGGAGGGGGCGGTATGGGGGATAGGGGGGGGGGTTAGATGGTGGGGAGAGGGGCCCTGAGGAGCTACCTTGGGGTGTTGTTGGTGGAGGGGGGGGGGGTTGGTGGGGGAGGGGGCAGGGGAGAGGGGCCCTGAGGAGCTACCTTGGGAGGTGTTGTTGGGTGGTGGGGGGGGGGTTGTCAGTGAGGTAGTTTCAATTAATATTGTAAGATAGGTTATATAGGGCGAGGTGTTGAGGAAGGAATAAGAAAAGTGTTTGGGACTGAGTTGAGTGTATTAGTTTGTTGGATTGATGTTAGCAGGAAGGTAGGTGGTTGAAATGTGTAAAGATTTGTTAATGAGATCATTTGGTTAATAATGTAGGAATTAAGGGTAAGTGATCACTGGAGATAGGATATTCAACAGCATATTGAATGAACAAGTTTTAGCAGGTAGGTAGGCCCGGCCGGCCGGCAGAGAGAGACAATGGACTGCCAAATAGGTAGACGTTTTCTACATGGATGGTAAACTATTATTAAAAATGGCATGTACACATTTCCATGTGCGACATTCTTGTACACACACACACACACACACACACACACACACACACACACACACACACACACACACACACACACTGACCCACAGAGACTGCCCAAATATGTATACTAACAGCAGCAGCAGTTGGTGTTCCCAGGCAGGTCACCCATCCAAGTACTAACCAAAGTCAACGGTGTTTAACCTGACAGATGTATGGGGAGGAGACGCAGTGTTCTCAAGGTGATAGGTAGGTAGGTAGTATGGCCGTTGCTATTGTATACAAGTAGTAAGTAATCACATGTGAGTGAGTGAGTGAGTGAGTCAGGATACTGGTAACTGCGGCGGGCAGGCAGGCGGAGGATACTCACACATAGCAGCCAATTCTCCATTAATGATAGTACTTATTGCAACTATTTAGTCAAATTAACCAACAACAAATGGACTACTACTACTACTACTACTGTTGCTCCAAAATAGAAATGTTGGGATGCCACCGCTGCCATTGATCTCGCACAAGTTGCTGCTGACAAATGACTCATCTTAGGCCTTGCATATGCTCTCTTAGGCTTCATTTAGTCAATAATTGTAACATCATTGAGTCGGGGGACAGGCAGACAGGCACTTTATACATGTTAGGCTTATAGTGGTCTCCAACACCCACCACCCCACAAGGTCCAACCAGTGACTAACCCTCACTCACTCACCACGCCCCAAGTAGCTAGCTTACTAACTCCTGGATACCTATTTACTGCTAGGTGAACAGAGACATTCGGTGATAGGAAAGGCTACCAACAACTACAGCCCTTTTTCTATTTCTATTTCTATTTCTGCAAACCTAGTCTATTTCCTAGTCTAAACTAACCTAACCTAACCTCACCTAACCTAACCCAACCTAACCTAAGCTAATCTAACATAACCTAACCTAACTAACTCCTGGATACCTATTTACTGCTAGGTGAACAGAGACATTCGGTGATAGGAAAGGCTACTAACAATTACAGCCCTACTTCTACAAACCTACCCTAAACCAACCTAACCTAATCTAACCTAACCTAACCTAACCTAATCTAACCTAACCTCACCTTACCTCACCTTACCTTTCCTCACCTAACATAATCTCACCTCACCTCACCTCACCGAATCTCACCTAACCTAACCTAACCTCACCTCACCTCACCTCACCTCACCTCACCTCACCTTTCCTCATTTAACATAATCTCACCTCACCTCACCAAAACCTCACCTCACCAAACCTCACTTCACCTCACCTCACCTAACCTAAACCTCACCTAACCTAACCTCACCTCACCTAACCTAACTAACTCCTGGATACTTACTTACTGCTAGGTGAACAGAGGCATTCGGTGATAGAAACGCTACCAAGAATTACATCTCTTTTCTATTTCTATTTCTACAAACCTAGCCTATTCCTAGCCAAAACTAACCTAACCTAATCTAACCTTACCTAACCTAACCTAACTAACTCCTGATCAACCATGCTGTGACTCATACGTCAGGTTGCGAGCAGCCGCGTCTAACAGCCTTGTTGATCAGTCCAGCAACCATGAGGCCTGGTCGACGACCGGGCCGCGGGGACGCTAAGCCCCGAAAGCACCTCAAGGAAGCATCTCAAGGTACTCCTGGATACCTATTTACTGCTAGGTGAACAGAGGCATTCGATGATAGGAAAGATTACCAACAATTACAGCCCTTTTTCTATTTCTATTTCTACAAACCTAGTCTATTTCCTAGCCTAAACTAACCTAACCTAATCTAACCTAACCTAACTAACTCTTGGATACCTATTTACTGCTAGGTGAACAGAGGCATTCGATGATAGGAAAGATTACCAACAATTACAGCCCTTTTTCTATTTCTATTTCTACAAACCTAGTCTATTTCCTAGCCTAAACTAACCTAACCTAATCTAACCTAACCTAACTAACTCTTGGATACCTATTTACTGCTAGGTGAACAGAGGCATTCGGTGATAGGAAAACGCTACCAACAATTACAGCCCTATTTCTATTTCTACAAATCTAGCCTATTTCCTAGCCTAACCTAATCTAATCTAATTAACTCCTGGATACTTACTTACTGCTAGGGTGAACAGAGGCATTTGGTGATAGGAAACGCTACCAACATTGACAGCCCCTTTCTATTTCTATTTTTACAAACCTAGCCTATTTCCTAGCCAAAACTAACCTAAACCTAATCTAACCTTACCTAATCTAACCTTACCTAACCTAACTAACTCCTGATCAACCAGGCTGTGACTCATACGTCAGGTTGCGAGCAGCCGCGTCTAACAGCCTTGTTGATCAGTCCAGCAACCATGAGGCCTGGTCGACGACCGGGCCGCGGAGACGCTAAGCCCGAAAGCACCTCAAGGTACTCCTGGATACCTATTTACTGCTAGGTGAACAGAGGCATTCGGTGATAGGAAACGCTACCAACAATTACAGCCCTATTTCTATTTCTACAAACCTAACCTATTTCCTAGCAATAACTAACCTAACCTAATCTAACCTAACCTAAATTAACTTAACCTAACCTTATCTAAACTAACCTAACTAACTAACTTCTGGATACCTATTTACTGCTAGGTGAATAGAGGCATTCGGTGATAGGAAACGCTACCTACAATTACAGCCCTCTTTCTATTACTATTTCTACAAACATAGCCCATTTCCTAGCCTAAAATAACCTAACCTAACCTAACCCTCCAAACCTAGCTTATTTCCTAGCCTAAATTAACCTGGACCATGATCATGGTTGCTGGACTGATATATATATATATATATATATATATATATATATATATATATATATATATATATATATATATATATATATATATATATATATATATATATATATATTAAATATATATATATATATCAGTCGGTGGAATAATACAAATATTACACCTAACCAACCACAAAATAACCAACCTTAACCAACATACCCTAACCAATCAACCCTAACCAACATATAGCTTACATATTATCTAAATTGCTTATTAAACCATAATTATGCTTGTAGTCTAACCTCAAATTCTAACCTAATTCTAATTCTAACCTAATTCTAATTCTAACCAACCTAACCAACCAACCAACCTAACCAACCAACCTAATCAACCAACCTAAGCAACCTAACCTAACCATCCAACCCAACCCAACCTAACCAACCTAACCTAACCAACCTAACCTAACCTAACCAACCAACCAACCTAACCAACCAACCTAACCAACCAATCTTACAACCAACCTAACCTAACCTAACCTAACCAACGCAACCTAACCACCAACCTAACAACCAATCTAACCTAACCAACAAACCTAACCAACCAACCTAACCTAACCTAACCAACCAACCAACCAACCAACCAACCTAACCAACCAACCTAATCAACCAACCTAAGCAACCTAACCTAACCATCCAACCCAACCCACCTAACCAACCTAACCTAACCAACCTAACCTAACCTAACCAACCAACCAACCTAACCAACCAACCCTAACCAACCAATCTTACCAACCAACCTAACCTAACCTAAACCTAACCAACCAACCTAACCAACCAACCTAACCAACCAATCTAGCCTAACCAACCTAACCTAACCAACATAACCTAACCAACCTAACCTAACCTAACAAACCTAACCTAACCTAACCAACCTAACCTAACCTAACCTAACCAACCAACCTAAGCAACCAACCTAACCAACCTAAGCACCCAACCTAAGCAACCTAACCAGCCTTAGCAACCTAACCAACCTAAGCAACCTAACCAACCTAAGCAACCTAAACCTAATCAACCAACCTACCTAATCAACCTAAGCAACCTAACCTAAGGCAACCTAACCTAACCACCTAACCTAAGCAACCTAACCTAAGCAACCTAACCTAACCAACCTAACCTAAGCAAACTAACCTAACCAACCAACCTACTTAACCAACCTAACCTAACCAACCTAACCTAACCTCCCTTCTTATTATCTGACACGAACCTTCGGTTCGTGTCAGAGTCCATGAGTGTCCGTGTGCGTGTCCGTGTGAGTGTCCGTGTCCGTGTATCCATGGGGTTTTGGGTCCAGGAAGCTATTTGTGTCGACCCAAATTGCCTCCCTTCTCCCCACCTGAAATCCAGGTGGATTGAAAGACCTGCCCGAGGTCAGTGGATCCAGGTATCCGTCCGTGGCCCCCCGGACTTCAACCCTTCCCCACATTCCAAGGAGTCGGTCAATCAATCTTCGGCTATCCAGAGAATCTATCGAAACTGATGCTTCTACAGGAGGGGACACACAGAGAAATCTGTGCCCTGTACTTGCAACCGTTCCGACAGGCTCGAACGCAGGTCTATCCGGATTAGGAACTTGTTCTATCCGACTAGGCCACGCTGGAGTTGCCTTCTGAATCAAATTTGGCACTTGTATTTATATCTCATAGCAAGGTTAGTTAGTGTCTATTTATCAACAGTTGCAATGATTGAGATCATTGTTAAAGACCTGACAGCTTTATTTGATAAGGTTGCAGTCCCGTGAGGCAGTTTTATGAATGAATATTGGAGAATTTAGGCTAACTGACATGTGTGTTGTGTGTGTGTGTGTGTGTTTAAAAGTATGTATTAATTAATAATTAATTTTTTCCCTCGTTTTATTGCAGGAATAAATAGCACATAGGCCAAGGACCGAAGGTTTTGGCTGGTTAAATATAGCGTTGTGGCCGCCATTTTCTGTGTTGGGGGGGGGGGGTGATGGAGGGGGCGGTATGGGGGATAGGGGGGGGGGGTTAGATGGTGGGGGAGAGGGGCCCTGAGGAGCTACCTTGGGAGGTGTTGTTGGTGGAGGGGGGGGGGGGGGGTTGGTGGGGGGAGGGGGGCAGGGGGAGAGGGGCCCTGAGGAGCTACCTTGGGAGGTGTGTTGGTGGTGGTGGGGGGGGGGTTGTCAGTTAGGTATTTCAATTTAATATTGTAAGATAGGTTATATAGGGCGAGGTGTTGAGGAAGGAATAAGAAAAGTGTTTGGGACTGAGTTGAGTGTATTAGTTGTTGTGATTGATGTTAGCAGGAAGGTAGGTGGTTGAAATGTGTAAAGATTTGTTAATGAGATCATTTGGTTAATAATGTAGGAATTAAGGGTAAGTGATCACTGGAGATAGATATTCAACAGCATATTGACGTGAACAAGTTTTAGGCAGGTAGGTAGGCCGGCCGGCCGGCAGAGAGAGGACAATGGACTGCCAAATAGGTAGACGTTTTCTACATGGATTGGTAAACTATTATTAAAATGGCATGTACACATTTCCATGTGCGACATTCTTGTACACACACACACACCACACACACACACACACACCACACACACACACACACACACACACACACACACACACACACACACACACACACACACTGACCCACAGAGACTGCCCAAATATGTATACTAACAGCAGCAGCAGTTGGTGTTCCCAGGCAGGTCACCCATCCAAGTACTAACCAAAGTCAACGGTGTTTAACCTGACAGATGTATGGGAGGAGACGCAGTGTTCTCAAGGTGATAGGTAGGTAGGTAGTATGGCCGTTGCTATTGTATACAAGTAGTAAGTAATCACATGTGAGTGAGTGAGTGAGTGAGTCAGGATACTGGTAACTGCGGCGGGCAGGCAGGCGGAGGATACTCACACATAGCAGCCAATTCTCCATTAATGATAGTACTTATTGCAACTATTTAGTCAAATTAACCAACAACAAATGGACTACTACTACTACTACTACTGTTGCTCCAAAATAGAAATGTTGGGATGCCACCGCTGCCATTGATCTCGCACAAGTTGCTGCTGACAAATGACTCATCTTAGGCCTTGCATATGCTCTCTTAGGCTTCATTTAGTCAATAATTGTAACATCATTGAGTCGGGGGACAGGCAGACAGGCACTTTATACATGTTAGGCTTATAGTGGTCTCCAACACCCACCACCCCACAAGGTCCAACCAGTGACTAACCCTCACTCACTCACCACGCCCCAAGTAGCTAGCTTACTAACTCCTGGATACCTATTTACTGCTAGGTGAACAGAGACATTCGGTGATAGGAAAGGCTACCAACAACTACAGCCCTTTTTCTATTTCTATTTCTATTTCTGCAAACCTAGTCTATTTCCTAGTCTAAACTAACCTAACCTAACCTCACCTAACCTACCCAACCTAACCTAAGCTAATCTAACATAAACCTACCTAACTAACTCCTGGATACCTATTTACTGCTAGGTGAACAGAGACATTCGGTGATAGGAAAGGCTACTAACAATTACAGCCCTACTTCTACAAACCTACCCTAAACCAACCTAACCTAATCTAACCTAACCTAACCTAACCTAATCTAACCTAACCTCACCTTACCTCACCTTACCTTTCCTCACCTAACATAATCTCACCTCACCTCACCTCACCGAATCTCACCTAACCTAACCTAACCTCACCTCACCTCACCTCACCTCACCTCACCTCACCTTTCCTCATTTAACATAATCTCACCTCACCTCACCAAAACCTCACCTCACCAAACCTCACTTCACCTCACCTCACCTAACCTAAACCTCACCTAACCTAACCTCACCTCACCTAACCTAACTAACTCCTGGATACTTACTTACTGCTAGGTGAACAGAGGCATTCGGTGATAGGAAAACGCTACCAAGAATTACATCTCTTTTTCTATTTCTATTTCTACAAACCTAGCCTATTTCCTAGCCAAAACTAACCTAACCTAATCTAACCTTACCTAACCTAACCTAACTAACTCCTGATCAACCATGCTGTGACTCATACGTCAGGTTGCGAGCAGCCGCGTCTAACAGCCTTGTTGATCAGTCCAGCAACCATGAGGCCTGGTCGACGACCGGGCCGCGGGGACGCTAAGCCCCGAAAGCACCTCAAGGAAGCATCTCAAGGTACTCCTGGATACCTATTTACTGCTAGGTGAACAGAGGCATTCGATGATAGGAAAGATTACCAACAATTACAGCCCTTTTTCTATTTCTATTTCTACAAACCTAGTCTATTTCCTAGCCTAAACTAACCTAACCTAATCTAACCTAACCTAACTAACTCTTGGATACCTATTTACTGCTAGGTGAACAGAGGCATTCGATGATAGGAAAGATTACCAACAATTACAGCCCTTTTTCTATTTCTATTTCTACAAACCTAGTCTATTTCCTAGCCTAAACTAACCTAACCTAATCTAACCTAACCTAACTAACTCTTGGATACCTATTTACTGCTAGGTGAACAGAGGCATTCGGTGATAGGAAACGCTACCAACAATTACAGCCCTATTTCTATTTCTACAAATCTAGCCTATTTCCTAGCCTAACCTAATCTAATCTAATTAACTCCTGGATACTTACTTACTGCTAGGGTGAACAGAGGCATTTGGTGATAGGAAACGCTACCAACATTTACAGCCCCTTTTCTATTTCTATTTTTACAAACCTAGCCTATTTCCTAGCCAAAACTAACCTAACCTAATCTAACCTTACCTAATCTAACCTTACCTAACCTAACTAACTCCTGATCAACCAGGCTGTGACTCATACGTCAGGTTGCGAGCAGCCGCGTCTAACAGCCTTGTTGATCAGTCCAGCAACCATGAGGCCTGGTCGACGACCGGGCCGCGGAGACGCTAAGCCCCGAAAGCACCTCAAGGTACTCCTGGATACCTATTTACTGCTAGGTGAACAGAGGCATTCGGTGATAGGAAACGCTACCAACAATTACAGCCCTATTTCTATTTCTACAAACCTAACCTATTTCCTAGCAATAACTAACCTAACCTAATCTAACCTAACCTAAATTAACTTAACCTAACCTTATCTAAACTAACCTAACTAACTAACTTCTGGATACCTATTTACTGCTAGGTGAATAGAGGCATTCGGTGATAGGAAACGCTACCTACAATTACAGCCCTCTTTCTATTACTATTTCTACAAACATAGCCCATTTCCTAGCCTAAAATAACCTAACCTAACCTAACCCTCCAAACCTAGCTTATTTCCTAGCCTAAATTAACCTGGACCATGATCATGGTTGCCTGGACTGATATATATATATATATATATATATATATATATATATATATATATATATATATATATATATATATATATATATATATATTATATATATATATATATATATATATTTAAATATATATATATATAATCAGTCGGTGGAATAATACAAATATTACACCTAACCAACCACAAAATAACCAACCTTAACCAACATACCCTAACCAATCAACCCTAACCAACATATAGCTTACATATTATCTAAATTGCTTATTAAACCATAATTATGCTTGTATTCTAACCTCAAATTCTAACCTAATTCTAATTCTAACCTAATTCTAATTCTAACCAACCTAACCAACCAACCAACCTAACCAACCAACCTAATCAACCAACCTAAGCAACCTAACCTAACCATCCAACCCAACCCAACCTAACCAACCTAACCTAACCAACCTAACCTAACCTAACCAACCAACCAACCTAACCAACCAACCTAACCAACCAATCTTACCAACCAACCTAACCTAACCTAACCTAACCAACCAACCTAACCAACCAACCTAACCAACCAATCTAACCTAACCAACAAACCTAACCAACCAACCTAACCTAACCTAACCAACCAACCAACCAACCAACCAACCTAACCAACCAACCTAATCAACCAACCTAAGCAACCTAACCTAACCATCCAACCCAACCCAACCTAACCAACCTAACCTAACCAACCTAACCTAACCAACCAACCAACCTAACCAACCAACCTAACCAACCAATCTTACCAACCAACCTAACCTAACCTAACCTAACCAACCAACCTAACCAACCAACCTAACCAACCAATCTAGCCTAACCAACCTAACCTAACCAACATAACCTAACCAACCTAACCTAACCTAACAAACCTAACCTAACCTAACCAACCTAACCTAACCTAACCTAACCAACCAACCTAAGCAACCAACCTAACCAACCTAAGCAACCACCTAAGCAACCTAACCAGCCTTAGCAACCTAACCAACCTAAGCAACCTAACCAACCTAAGCAACCTAAGCAACCTAACCTAATCAACCAACCTAACCTAATCAACCTAAGCAACCTAACCTAAGCAACCTAACCTAACCAACCTAACCTAAGCAACCTAACCTAAGCAACCTAACCTAACCAACCTAACCTAAGCAACCTAACCTAACCAACCAACCTACTTAACCAACCTAACCTAACCAACCTAACCTAACCTCCCTTCTTATTATCTGACACGAACCTTCGGTTCGTGTCAGAGTCCATGAGTGTCCGTGTGCGTGTCCGTGTGAGTGTCCGTGTCCGTGTATCTATGGGGTTTTGGGTCCAGGAAGCTATTTGTGTCGACCCAAATTGCCTCCCTTCTCCCCACCTGAAATCCAGGTGGATTGAAAGACCTGCCCGAGGTCAGTGGATCCAGGTATCCGTCCGTGGCCCCCCGGACTTCAACCCTTCCCCACATTCCAAGGAGTCGGTCAATCAATCTTCGGCTATCCAGAGAATCTATCGAAACTGATGCTTCTACAGGAGGGGACACACAGAGAAATCTGTGCCCTGTACTTGCAACCGTTCCGACAGGCTCGAACGCAGGTCTATCCGGATTAGGAACTTGTTCTATCCGACTAGGCCACGCTGGAGTTGCCTTCTGAATCAAATTTGGCACTTGTATTTATATCTCATAGCAAGGTTAGTTAGTGTCTATTTATCAACAGTTGCAATGATTGAGATGTGAAGTTGTTAATTTGTTGACAGTTAGAAAGACCTGACAGCTTTATTTGATAAGGTTGCAGTCCCGTGAGGCAGTTTTATGAATGAATATTGGAGAATTTAGGCTAACTGACATGTGTGTGTGTGTGTGTGTGTGTGTTTAAAAGTATGTATTAATTAATAATTAATTTTTTCCCTCGTTTTATTTCAGGAATAAATAGCACATAGGCCAAGGACCGAAGGTTTTGGCTGGTTAAATATAGCGTTGTGGCCGCCATTTTCTGTGTTGGGGGGGGGGGGGGGATGGAGGGGGCGGTATGGGGGGATAGGGGGGGGGGTTAGATGGTGGGGGAGAGGGGCCCTGAGGAGCTACCTTGGGAGGTGTTGTTGGTGGAGGGGGGGGGGGGTTGGTGGGGGAGGGGGGCAGGGGGAGAGGGGCCCTGAGGAGCTACCTTGGGAGGTGTTGTTGGTGGTGGTGGTGGGGGGGGGGGTTGGTGGGGGAGGGGGGCCCTGAGGAGCTACCTTGGGAGGTGTTGTTGGTGGTGGGGGGGGGGGGTTGTCAGTTAGGTATTTCAATTTAATATTGTAAGATAGGTTATATAGGGCGAGGTGTTGAGGAAGGAATAAGAAAAGTGTTTGGGACTGAGTTGAGTGTATTAGTTGTTGTGATTGATGTTAGCAGGAAGGTAGGTGGTTGAAATGTGTAAAGATTTGTTAATGAGATCATTTGGTTAATAATGTAGGAATTAAGGGTAAGTGATCACTGGAGATAGATATTCAACAGCATATTGAGTGAACAAGTTTTAGCAGGTAGGTAGGCCGGCCGGCCGGCAGAGAGAGACAATGGACTGCCAAATAGGTAGACGTTTTCTACATGGATGGTAAACTATTATTAAAATGGCATGTACACATTTCCATGTGCGACATTCTTGTACACACACACACACACACACACACACACACACACACACACACACACACACACACACACACACACACACACACACACTGACCCACAGAGACTGCCCAACATATGTATACTAACAGCAGCAGCAGTTGGTGTTCCCAGGCAGGTCACCCATCCAAGTACTAACCAAAGTCAACGGTGTTTAACCTGACAGATGTATGGGAGGAGACGCAGTGTTCTCAAGGTGATAGGTAGGTAGGTAGTATGGCCGTTGCTATTGTATACAAGTAGTAAGTAATCACATGTGAGTGAGTGAGTGAGTGAGTCAGGATACTGGTAACTGCGGCGGGCAGGCAGGCGGAGGATACTCACACATAGCAGCCAATTCTCCATTAATGATAGTACTTATTGCAACTATTTAGTCAAATTAACCAACAACAAATGGACTACTACTACTACTACTACTGTTGCTCCAAAATAGAAATGTTGGGATGCCACCGCTGCCATTGATCTCGCACAAGTTGCTGCTGACAAATGACTCATCTTAGGCCTTGCATATGCTCTCTTAGGCTTCATTTAGTCAATAATTGTAACATCATTGAGTCGGGGGACAGGCAGACAGGCACTTTATACATGTTAGGCTTATAGTGGTCTCCAACACCCACCACCCCACAAGGTCCAACCAGTGACTAACCCTCACTCACTCACCACGCCCCAAGTAGCTAGCTTACTAACTCCTGGATACCTATTTACTGCTAGGTGAACAGAGACATTCGGTGATAGGAAAGGCTACCAACAACTACAGCCCTTTTTCTATTTCTATTTCTATTTCTGCAAACCTAGTCTATTTCCTAGTCTAAACTAACCTAACCTAACCTCACCTAACCTAACCCAACCTAACCTAAGCTAATCTAACATAACCTAACCTAACTAACTCCTGGATACCTATTTACTGCTAGGTGAACAGAGACATTCGGTGATAGGAAAGGCTACTAACAATTACAGCCCTACTTCTACAAACCTACCCTAAACCAACCTAACCTAATCTAACCTAACCTAACCTAACCTAATCTAACCTAACCTCACCTTACCTCACCTTACCTTTCCTCACCTAACATAATCTCACCTCACCTCACCTCACCGAATCTCACCTAACCTAACCTAACCTCACCTCACCTCACCTCACCTCACCTCACCTCACCTTTCCTCATTTAACATAATCTCACCTCACCTCACCAAAACCTCACCTCACCAAACCTCACTTCACCTCACCTCACCTAACCTAAACCTCACCTAACCTAACCTCACCTCACCTAACCTAACTAACTCCTGGATACTTACTTACTGCTAGGTGAACAGAGGCATTCGGTGATAGGAAACGCTACCAAGAATTACATCTCTTTTTCTATTTCTATTTCTACAAACCTAGCCTATTTCCTAGCCAAAACTAACCTAACCTAATCTAACCTTACCTAACCTAACCTAACTAACTCCTGATCAACCATGCTGTGACTCATACGTCAGGTTGCGAGCAGCCGCGTCTAACAGCCTTGTTGATCAGTCCAGCAACCATGAGGCCTGGTCGACGACCGGGCCGCGGGGACGCTAAGGCCCCGAAAGCACCTCAAGGAAGCATCTCAAGGTACTCCTGGATACCTATTTACTGCTAGGTGAACAGAGGCATTCGATGATAGGAAAGATTACCAACAATTACAGCCCTTTTTCTATTTCTATTTCTACAAACCTAGTCTATTTCCTAGCCTAAACTAACCTAACCTAATCTAACCTAACCTAACTAACTCTTGGATACCTATTTACTGCTAGGTGAACAGAGGCATTCGATGATAGGAAAGATTACCAACAATTACAGCCCTTTTTCTATTTCTATTTCTACAAACCTAGTCTATTTCCTAGCCTAAACTAACCTAACCTAATCTAACCTAACCTAACTAACTCTTGGATACCTATTTACTGCTAGGTGAACAGAGGCATTCGGTGATAGGAAACGCTACCAACAATTACAGCCCTATTTCTATTTCTACAAATCTAGCCTATTTCCTAGCCTAACCTAATCTAATCTAATTAACTCCTGGATACTTACTTACTGCTAGGGTGAACAGAGGCATTTGGTGATAGGAAACGCTACCAACATTTACAGCCCCTTTTCTATTTCTATTTTTACAAACCTAGCCTATTTCCTAGCCAAAACTAACCTAACCTAATCTAACCTTACCTAATCTAACCTTACCTAACCTAACTAACTCCTGATCAACCAGGCTGTGACTCATACGTCAGGTTGCGAGCAGCCGCGTCTAACAGCCTTGTTGATCAGTCCAGCAACCATGAGGCCTGGTCGACGACCGGGCCGCGGAGACGCTAAGCCCCGAAAGCACCTCAAGGTACTCCTGGATACCTATTTACTGCTAGGTGAACAGAGGCATTCGGTGATAGGAAACGCTACCAACAATTACAGCCCTATTTCTATTTCTACAAACCTAACCTATTTTCCTAGCAATAACTAACCTAACCTAATCTAACCTAACCTAAATTAACTTAACCTAACCTTATCTAAACTAACCTAACTAACTAACTTCTGGATACCTATTTACTGCTAGGTGAATAGAGGCATTCGGTGATAGGAAACGCTACCTACAATTACAGCCCTCTTTCTATTACTATTTCTACAAACATAGCCCATTTCCTAGCCTAAAATAACCTAACCTAACCTAACCCTCCAAACCTAGCTTATTTCCTAGCCTAAATTAACCTGGACCATGATCATGGTTGCTGGACTGATATATATATATATATATATATATATATATATATATATATATATATATATATATATATATATATATATATATATATATATATATATATATTTAAATATATATATATATATCAGTCGGTGGAATAATACAAATATTACACCTAACCAACCACAAAATAACCAACCTTAACCAACATACCCTAACCAATCAACCCTAACCAACATATAGCTTACATATTATCTAAATTGCTTATTAAACCATAATTATGCTTGTATTCTAACCTCAAATTCTAACCTAATTCTAATTCTAACCTAATTCTAATTCTAACCAACCTAACCAACCAACCAACCTAACCAACCAACCTAATCAACCAACCTAAGCAACCTAACCTAACCATCCAACCCAACCCAACCTAACCAACCTAACCTAACCAACCTAACCTAACCTAACCAACCAACCAACCTAACCAACCAACCTAACCAACCAATCTTACCAACCAACCTAACCTAACCTAACCTAACCAACCAACCTAACCAACCAACCTAACCAACCAATCTAACCTAACCAACAAACCTAACCAACCAACCTAACCTAACCTAACCAACCAACCAACCAACCAACCAACCTAACCAACCAACCTAATCAACCAACCTAAGCAACCTAACCTAACCATCCAACCCAACCCAACCTAACCAACCTAACCTAACCAACCTAACCTAACCAACCAACCAACCAACCTAACCAACCAACCTAACCAACCATCTTACCAACCAACCTAACCTAACCTAACCTAACCAACCAACCTAACCAACCAACCTAACCAACCAATCTAGCCTAACCAACCTAACCTAACCAACATAACCTAACCAACCTAACCTAACCTAACAAACCTAACCTAACCTAACCAACCTAACCTAACCTAACCTAACCAACCAACCTAAGCAACCAACCTAACCAACCTAAGCAACCAACCTAAGCAACCTAACCAGCCTTAGCAACCTAACCAACCTAAGCAACCTAACCAACCTAAGCAACCTAACCTAATCAACCAACCTAACCTAATCAACCTAAGCAACCTAACCTAAGCAACCTAACCTAACCAACCTAACCTAAGCAACCTAACCTAAGCAACCTAACCTAACCAACCTAACCTAAGCAACCTAACCTAACCAACCAACCTACTTAACCAACCTAACCTAACCAACCTAACCTAACCTCCCTTCTTATTATCTGACACGAACCTTCGGTTCGTGTCAGAGTCCATGAGTGTCCGTGTGCGTGTCCGTGTGAGTGTCCGTGTCCGTGTATCCATGGGGTTTTGGGTCCAGGAAGCTATTTGTGTCGACCCAAATTGCCTCCCTTCTCCCCACCTGAAATCCAGGTGGATTGAAAGACCTGCCCGAGGTCAGTGGATCCAGGTATCCGTCCGTGGCCCCCCGGACTTCAACCCTTCCCCACATTCCAAGGAGTCGGTCAATCAATCTTCGGCTATCCAGAGAATCTATCGAAACTGATGCTTCTACAGGAGGGGACACACAGAGAAATCTGTGCCCTGTACTTGCAACCGTTCCGACAGGCTCGAACGCAGGTCTATCCGGATTAGGAACTTGTTCTATCCGACTAGGCCACGCTGGAGTTGCCTTCTGAATCAAATTTGGCACTTGTATTTATATCTCATAGCAAGGTTAGTTAGTGTCTATTTATCAACAGTTGCAATGATTGAGATCATTGTTAAAGACCTGACAGCTTTATTTGATAAGGTTGCAGTCCCGTGAGGCAGTTTTATGAATGAATATTGGAGAATTTAGGCTAACTGACATGTGTGTGTGTGTGTGTGTGTGTGTTTAAAAGTATGTATTAATTAATAATTAATTTTTTTCCCTCGTTTTATTTCAGGAATAAATAGCACATAGGCCAAGGACCGAAGGTTTTGGCTGGTTAAATATAGCGTTGTGGCCGCCATTTTCTGTGTTGGGGGGGGGGGGGTGATGGAGGGGGCGGTATGGGGGATAGGGGGGGGGGGTTAGATGGTGGGGGAGAGGGGCCCTGAGGAGCTACCTTGGGAGGTGTTGTTGGTGGAGGGGGGGGGGGGGTTGGTGGGGGAGGGGGCAGGGGGAGAGGGGCCCTGAGGAGCTACCTTGGGAGGTGTTGTTGGTGGTGGGGGGGGGGGTTGTCAGTTAGGTATTTCAATTTAATATTGTAAGATAGGTTATATAGGGCGAGGTGTTGAGGAAGGAATAAGAAAAGTGTTTGGGACTGAGTTGAGTGTATTAGTTGTTGTGATTGATGTTAGCAGGAAGGTAGGTGGTTGAAATGTGTAAAGATTTGTTAATGAGATCATTTGGTTAATAATGTAGGAATTAAGGGTAAGTGATCACTGGAGATAGATATTCAACAGCATATTGAGTGAACAAGTTTTAGCAGGTAGGTAGGCCGGCCGGCCGGCAGAGAGAGACAATGGACTGCCAAATAGGTAGACGTTTTCTACATGGATGGTAAACTATTATTAAAATGGCATGTACACATTTCCATGTGCGACATTCTTGTACACACACACACACACACACACACACACACACACACACACACACACACACACACACACACACACACACACACACACACACACACACACTGACCCACAGAGACTGCCCAAATATGTATACTAACAGCAGCAGCAGTTGGTGTTCCCAGGCAGGTCACCCATCCAAGTACTAACCAAAGTCAACGGTGTTTAACCTGACAGATGTATGGGAGGAGACGCAGTGTTCTCAAGGTGATAGGTAGGTAGGTAGTATGGCCGTTGCTATTGTATACAAGTAGTAAGTAATCACATGTGAGTGAGTGAGTGAGTGAGTCAGGATACTGGTAACTGCGGCGGGCAGGCAGGCGGAGGATACTCACACATAGCAGCCAATTCTCCATTAATGATAGTACTTATTGCAACTATTTAGTCAAATTAACCAACAACAAATGGACTACTACTACTACTACTACTGTTGCTCCAAAATAGAAATGTTGGGATGCCACCGCTGCCATTGATCTCGCACAAGTTGCTGCTGACAAATGACTCATCTTAGGCCTTGCATATGCTCTCTTAGGCTTCATTTAGTCAATAATTGTAACATCATTGAGTCGGGGGACAGGCAGACAGGCACTTTATACATGTTAGGCTTATAGTGGTCTCCAACACCCACCACCCCACAAGGTCCAACCAGTGACTAACCCTCACTCACTCACCACGCCCCAAGTAGCTAGCTTACTAACTCCTGGATACCTATTTACTGCTAGGTGAACAGAGACATTCGGTGATAGGAAAGGCTACCAACAACTACAGCCCTTTTTCTATTTCTATTTCTATTTCTGCAAACCTAGTCTATTTCCTAGTCTAAACTAACCTAACCTAACCTCACCTAACCTAACCCAACCTAACCTAAGCTAATCTAACATAACCTAACCTAACTAACTCCTGGATACCTATTTACTGCTAGGTGAACAGAGACATTCGGTGATAGGAAAGGCTACTAACAATTACAGCCCTACTTCTACAAACCTACCCTAAACCAACCTAACCTAATCTAACCTAACCTAACCTAACCTAATCTAACCTAACCTCACCTTACCTCACCTTACCTTTCCTCACCTAACATAATCTCACCTCACCTCACCTCACCGAATCTCACCTAACCTAACCTAACCTCACCTCACCTCACCTCACCTCACCTCACCTCACCTTTCCTCATTTAACATAATCTCACCTCACCTCACCAAAACCTCACCTCACCAACCTCACTTCACCTCACCTCACCTAACCTAAACCTCACCTAACCTAACCTCACCTCACCTAACCTAACTAACTCCTGGATACTTACTTACTGCTAGGTGAACAGAGGCATTCGGTGATAGGAAACGCTACCAAGAATTACATCTCTTTTTCTATTTCTATTCTACAAACCTAGCCTATTTCCTAGCCAAAACTAACCTAACCTAATCTAACCTTACCTAACCTAACCTAACTAACTCCTGATCAACCATGCTGTGACTCATACGTCAGGTTGCGAGCAGCCGCGTCTAACAGCCTTGTTGATCAGTCCAGCAACCATGAGGCCTGGTCGACGACCGGGCCGCGGGGACGCTAAGCCCCGAAAGCACCTCAAGGAAGCATCTCAAGGTACTCCTGGATACCTATTTACTGCTAGGTGAACAGAGGCATTCGATGATAGGAAAGATTACCAACAATTACAGCCCTTTTTCTATTTCTATTTCTACAACCTAGTCTATTTCCTAGCCTAAACTAACCTAACCTAATCTAACCTAACCTAACTAACTCTTGGATACCTATTTACTGCTAGGTGAAACAGAGGCATTCGATGATAGGAAAGATTACCAACAATTACAGCCCTTTTTCTATTTCTATTTCTACAAACCTAGTCTATTTCCTAGCCTAAACTAACCTAACCTAATCTAACCTAACCTAACTAACTCTTGGATACCTATTTACTGCTAGGTGAACAGAGGCATTCGGTGATAGGAAACGCTACCAACAATTACAGCCCTATTTCTATTTCTACAAATCTAGCCTATTTCCTAGCCTAACCTAATCTAATCTAATTAACTCCTGGATACTTACTTACTGCTAGGGTGAACAGAGGCATTTGGTGATAGGAAACGCTACCAACATTTACAGCCCCTTTTCTATTTCTATTTTTACAAACCTAGCCTATTTCCTAGCCAAAACTAACCTAACCTAATCTAACCTTACCTAATCTAACCTTACCTAACCTAACTAACTCCTGATCAACCAGGCTGTGACTCATACGTCAGGTTGCGAGCAGCCGCGTCTAACAGCCTTGTTGATCAGTCCAGCAACCATGAGGCCTGGTCGACGACCGGGCCGCGGAGACGCTAAGCCCCGAAAGCACCTCAAGGTACTCCTGGATACCTATTTACTGCTAGGTGAACAGAGGCATTCGGTGATAGGAAACGCTACCAACAATTACAGCCCTATTTCTATTTCTACAAACCTAACCTATTTCCTAGCAATAACTAACCTAACCTAATCTAACCTAACCTAAATTAACTTAACCTAACCTTATCTAAACTAACCTAACTAACTAACTTCTGGATACCTATTTACTGCTAGGTGAATAGAGGCATTCGGTGATAGGAAACGCTACCTACAATTACAGCCCTCTTTCTATTACTATTTCTACAAACATAGCCCATTTCCTAGCCTAAAATAACCTAACCTAACCTAACCCTCCAAACCTAGCTTATTTCCTAGCCTAAATTAACCTGGACCATGATCATGGTTGCTGGACTGATATATATATATATATATATATATATATATATATATATATATATATTATATATATATATATATATATATATATATATATATATATATATATATATATATATATATATATATATATATATATATATATATATATATTTAAATATATATATATATATCAGTCGGTGGAATAATACAAATATTACACCTAACCAACCACAAAATAACCAACCTTAACCAACATACCCTAACCAATCAACCCTAACCAACATATAGCTTACATATTATCTAAATTGCTTATTAAACCATAATTATGCTTGTATTCTAACCTCAAATTCTAACCTAATTCTAATTCTAACCTAATTCTAATTCTAACCAACCTAACCAACCAACCAACCTAACCAACCAACCTAATCAACCAACCTAAGCAACCTAACCTAACCATCCAACCCAACCCAACCTAACCAACCTAACCTAACCAACCTAACCTAACCTAACCAACCAACCAACCTAACCAACCAACCTAACCAACCAATCTTACCAACCAACCTAACCTAACCTAACCTAACCAACCAACCTAACCAACCAACCTAACCAACCAATCTAACCTAACCAACAAACCTAACCAACCAACCTAACCTAACCTAACCAACCAACCAACCAACCAACCAACCTAACCAACCAACCTAATCAACCAACCTAAGCAACCTAACCTAACCATCAACCCAACCCAACCTAACCAACCTAACCTAACCAACCTAACCTAACCAACCAACCAACCTAACCAACCAACCTAACCAACCAATCTTACCAACCAACCTAACCTAACCTAACCTAACCAACCAACCTAACCAACCAACCTAACCAACCAATCTAGCCTAACCAACCTAACCTAACCAACATAACCTAACCAACCTAACCTAACCTAACAAACCTAACCTAACCTAACCAACCTAACCTAACCTAACCTAACCAACCAACCTAAGCAACCAACCTAACCAACCTAAGCAACCAACCTAAGCAACCTAACCAGCCTTAGCAACCTAACCAACCTAAGCAACCTAACCAACCTAAGCAACCTAAGCAACCTAACCTAATCAACCAACCTAACCTAATCAACCTAAGCAACCTAACCTAAGCAACCTAACCTAACCAACCTAACCTAAGCAACCTAACCTAAGCAACCTAACCTAACCAACCTAACCTAAGCAACCTAACCTAACCAACCAACCTACTTAACCAACCTAACCTAACCAACCTAACCTAACCTCCCTTCTTATTATCTGACACGAACCTTCGGTTCGTGTCAGAGTCCATGAGTGTCCGTGTGCGTGTCCGTGTGAGTGTCCGTGTCCGTGTATCCATGGGGTTTTTGGGTCCAGGAAGCTATTTGTGTCGACCCAAATTGCCTCCCTTCTCCCCACCTGAAATCCAGGTGGATTGAAAGACCTGCCCGAGGTCAGTGGATCCAGGTATCCGTCCGTGGCCCCCCGGACTTCAACCCTTCCCCACATTCCAAGGAGTCGGTCAATCAATCTTCGGCTATCCAGAGAATCTATCGAAACTGATGCTTCTACAGGAGGGGACACACAGAGAAATCTGTGCCCTGTACTTGCAACCGTTCCGACAGGCTCGAACGCAGGTCTATCCGGATTAGGAACTTGTTCTATCCGACTAGGCCACGCTGGAGTTGCCTTCTGAATCAAATTTGGCACTTGTATTTATATCTCATAGCAAGGTTAGTTAGTGTCTATTTATCAACAGTTTGCAATGATTGAGATGTGAAGTTGTTAATTTGTGTTGACAGTTAGAAAGACCTGACAGCTTTATTTGATAAGGTTGCAGTCCCGTGAGGCAGTTTTATGAATGATATATTGGAGAATTTAGGCTAACTGACATGTGTGTGTGTGTGTGGTGTGTGTTTAAAAGTATGTATTAATTAATAATTAATTTTTTCCCTCGTTTTATTTCAGGAATAAATAGCACATAGGCCAAGGACCGAAGGTTTTGGCTGGTTAAATATAGCGTTGTGGCCGCCATTTTCTGTGTTGGGGGGGGGGGGGGGGATGGAGGGGGCGGTATGGGGGGATAGGGGGGGGGGGGGTTAGATGGTGGGGGAGAGGGGCCCTGAGGAGCTACCTTGGGAGGTGTTGTTGGCGGAGGGGGGGGGGGGGGGGGGTTGGTGGGGGAGGGGGCAGGGGAGAGAGGGGCCCTGAGGAGCTACCTTGGCGAGGTGTGTTGGTGGTGGTGGTGGGGGGGGGGTGGTGGGGGAGGGGGGCCCTGAGGAGCTACCTTGGGAGGTGTTGTTGGTGGTGGGGGGGGGGGTTGTCAGTTAGGTATTTCAATTTAATATTGTAAGATAGGTTATATAGGGCGAGGTGTTGAGGGGAAGGAATAAGAAAAGTGTTTGGGACTGAGTTGAGTGTATTAGTTGTTGTGATTGATGTTAGCAGGAAGGTAGGTGGTTGAAATGTGTAAAGATTTGTTAATGAGATCATTTGGTTAATAATGTAGGGAATTAAGGGTAAGTGATCACTGGAGATAGATATTCAACAGCATATGAGGGAACAAGTTTTAGCAGGTAGGTAGGCCGGCCGGCCGGCAGAGAGAGACAATGGACTGCCAAATAGGTAGACGTTTTCTACATGGATGGTAAACTATTATTAAAAATGGCATGTACACATTTCCATGTGCGACATTCTTTCCACACACACACACACACACACACACACACACACACCACACACACACACACACACACACACACACACACACACACTGACCCACAGAGACTGCCCAAATATGTATACTAACAGCAGCAGCAGTTGGTGTTCCCAGGCAGGTCACCCATCCAAGTACTAACCAAAGTCAACGGTGTTTAACCTGACAGATGTATGGGAGGAGACGCAGTGTTCTCAAGGTGATAGGTAGGTAGGTAGTATGGCCGTTGCTATTGTATACAAGTAGTAAGTAATCACATGTGAGTGAGTGAGTGAGTGAGTCAGGATACTGGTAACTGCGGCGGGCAGGCAGGCGGAGGATACTCACACATAGCAGCCAATTCTCCATTAATGATAGTACTTATTGCAACTATTTAGTCAAATTAACCAACAACAAATGGACTACTACTACTACTACTACTGTTGCTCCAAAATAGAAATGTTGGGATGCCACCGCTGCCATTGATCTCGCACAAGTTGCTGCTGACAAATGACTCATCTTAGGCCTTGCATATGCTCTCTTAGGCTTCATTTAGTCAATAATTGTAACATCATTGAGTCGGGGGACAGGCAGACAGGCACTTTATACATGTTAGGCTTATAGTGGTCTCCAACACCCACCACCCCACAAGGTCCAACCAGTGACTAACCCTCACTCACTCACCACGCCCCAAGTAGCTAGCTTACTAACTCCTGGATACCTATTTACTGCTAGGTGAACAGAGACATTCGGTGATAGGAAAGGCTACCAACAACTACAGCCCTTTTTCTATTTCTATTTCTATTTCTGCAAACCTAGTCTATTTCCTAGTCTAAACTAACCTAACCTAACCTCACCTAACCTAACCCAACCTAACCTAAGCTAATCTAACATAACCTAACCTAACTAACTCCTGGATACCTATTTACTGCTAGGTGAACAGAGACATTCGGTGATAGGAAAGGCTACTAACAATTACAGCCCTACTTCTACAAACCTACCCTAAACCAACCTAACCTAATCTAACCTAACCTAACCTAACCTAATCTAACCTAACCTCACCTTACCTCACCTTACCTTTCCTCACCTAACATAATCTCACCTCACCTCACCTCACCGAATCTCACCTAACCTAACCTAACCTCACCTCACCTCACCTCACCTTTCCTCATTTAACATAATCTCACCTCACCTCACCAAAACCTCACCTCACCAAACCTCACTTCACCTCACCTCACCTAACCTAAACCTCACCTAACCTAACCTCACCTCACCTAACCTAACTAACTCCTGGATACTTACTTACTGCTAGGTGAACAGAGGCATTCGGTGATAGGAAACGCTACCAAGAATTACATCTCTTTTTCTATTTCTATTTCTACAAACCTAGCCTATTTCCTAGCCAAAACTAACCTAACCTAATCTAACCTTACCTAACCTAACCTAACTAACTCCTGATCAACCATGCTGTGACTCATACGTCAGGTTGCGAGCAGCCGCGTCTAACAGCCTTGTTGATCAGTCCAGCAACCATGAGGCCTGGTCGACGACCGGGCCGCGGGGACGCTAAGCCCCGAAAGCACCTCAAGGAAGCATCTCAAGGTACTCCTGGATACCTATTTACTGCTAGGTGAACAGAGGCATTCGATGATAGGAAAGATTACCAACAATTACAGCCCTTTTTCTATTTCTATTTCTACAAACCTAGTCTATTTCCTAGCCTAAACTAACCTAACCTAATCTAACCTAACCTAACTAACTCTTGGATACCTATTTACTGCTAGGTGAACAGAGGCATTCGATGATAGGAAAGATTACCAACAATTACAGCCCTTTTTCTATTTCTATTTCTACAAACCTAGTCTATTTCCTAGCCTAAACTAACCTAACCTAATCTAACCTAACCTAACTAACTCTTGGATACCTATTTACTGCTAGGTGAACAGAGGCATTCGGTGATAGGAAACGCTACCAACAATTACAGCCCTATTTCTATTTCTACAAATCTAGCCTATTTCCTAGCCTAACCTAATCTAATCTAATTAACTCCTGGATACTTACTTACTGCTAGGGTGAACAGAGGCATTTGGTGATAGGAAACGCTACCAACATTTACAGCCCCTTTTCTATTTCTATTTTTACAAACCTAGCCTATTTCCTAGCCAAAACTAACCTAACCTAATCTAACCTTACCTAATCTAACCTTACCTAACCTAACTAACTCCTGATCAACCAGGCTGTGACTCATACGTCAGGTTGCGAGCAGCCGCGTCTAACAGCCTTGTTGATCAGTCCAGCAACCATGAGGCCTGGTCGACGACCGGGCCGCGGAGACGCTAAGCCCCGAAAGCACCTCAAGGTACTCCTGGATACCTATTTACTGCTAGGTGAACAGAGGCATTCGGTGATAGGAAACGCTACCAACAATTACAGCCCTATTTCTATTTCTACAAACCTAACCTATTTCCTAGCAATAACTAACCTAACCTAATCTAACCTAACCTAAATTAACTTAACCTAACCTTATCTAAACTAACCTAACTAACTAACTTCTGGATACCTATTTACTGCTAGGTGAATAGAGGCATTCGGTGATAGGAAACGCTACCTACAATTACAGCCCTCTTTCTATTACTATTTCTACAAACATAGCCCATTTCCTAGCCTAAAATAACCTAACCTAACCTAACCCTCCAAACCTAGCTTATTTCCTAGCCTAAATTAACCTGGACCATGATCATGGTTGCTGGACTGATATATATATAATATATATATATATATATATATATATATATATATATTATTATATATATATATATATATATATATATATATATATTTAAATATATATATTATATCAGTCGGTGGAATAATACAAATATTACACCTAACCAACCACAAAATAACCAACCTTAACCAACATACCCTAACCAATCAACCCTAACCAACATATAGCTTACATATTATCTAAATTGCTTATTAAACCATAATTATGCTTGTATTCTAACCTCAAATTCTAACCTAATTCTAATTCTAACCTAATTCTAATTCTAACCAACCTAACCAACCAACCAACCTAACCAACCAACCTAATCAACCAACCTAAGCAACCTAACCTAACCATCCAACCCAACCCAACCTAACCAACCTAACCTAACCAACCTAACCTAACCTAACCAACCAACCAACCTAACCAACCAACCTAACCAACCAATCTTACCAACCAACCTAACCTAACCTAACCTAACCAACCAACCTAACCAACCAACCTAACCAACCAATCTAACCTAACCAACAAACCTAACCAACCAACCTAACCTAACCTAACCAACCAACCAACCAACCAACCAACCTAACCAACCAACCTAATCAACCAACCTAAGCAACCTAACCTAACCATCCAACCCAACCCAACCTAACCAACCTAACCTAACCAACCTAACCTAACCTAACCAACCAACCAACCTAACCAACCAACCTAACCAACCAATCTTACCAACCAACCTAACCTAACCTAACCTAACCAACCAACCTAACCAACCAACCTAACCAACCAATCTAGCCTAACCAACCTAACCTAACCAACATAACCTAACCAACCTAACCTAACCTAACAAACCTAACCTAACCTAACCAACCTAACCTAACCTAACCTAACCAACAACCAACCTAACCAACCTAAGCAACCAACCTAAGCAACCTAACCAGCCTTAGCAACCTAACCAACCTAAGCAACCTAACCAACCTAAGCAACCTAAGCAACCTAACCTAATCAACCAACCTAACCTAATCAACCTAAGCAACCTAACCTAAGCAACCTAACCTAACCAACCTAACCTAAGCAACCTAACCTAAGCAACCTAACCTAACCAACCTAACCTAAGCAACCTAACCTAACCAACCAACCTACTTAACCAACCTAACCTAACCAACCTAACCTAACCTCCCTTCTTATTATCTGACACGAACCTTCGGTTCGTGTCAGAGTCCATGAGTGTCCGTGTGCGTGTCCGTGTGAGTGTCCGTGTCCGTGTATCCATGGGGTTTTGGGTCCAGGAAGCTATTTGTGTCGACCCAAATTGCCTCCCTTCTCCCCACCTGAAATCCAGGTGGATTGAAAGACCTGCCCGAGGTCAGTGGATCCAGGTATCCGTCCGTGGCCCCCCGGACTTCAACCCTTCCCCACATTCCAAGGAGTCGGTCAATCAATCTTCGGCTATCCAGAGAATCTATCGAAACTGATGCTCCTACAGGAGGGGACACACAGAGAAATCTGTGCCCTGTACTTGCAACCGTTCCGACAGGCTCGAACGCAGGTCTATCCGGATTAGGAACTTGTTCTATCCGACTAGGCCACGCTGGAGTTGCCTTCTGAATCAAATTTGGCACTTGTATTTATATCTCATAGCAAGGTTAGTTAGTGTCTATTTATCAACAGTTGCAATGATTGAGATGTGAAGTTGTTAATTTGTGTTGACAGTTAGAAAGACCTGACAGCTTTATTTGATAAGGTTGCAGTCCCGTGAGGCAGTTTTATGAATGAATATTGGAGAATTTAGGCTAACTGACATGTGTGTGTGTGTGTGTGTGTGTGTTTAAAAGTATGTATTAATTAATAATTAATTTTTTCCCTCGTTTTATTTCAGGAATAAATAGCACATAGGCCAAGGACCGAAGGTTTTGGCTGGTTAAATATAGCGTTGTGGCCGCCATTTTCTGTGTTGGGGGGGGGGGGGATGGAGGGGGCGGTATGGGGGATAGGGGGGGGGGGTTAGATGGTGGGGGAGAGGGGCCCTGAGGAGCTACCTTGGGAGGTGTTGTTGGTGGAGGGGGGGGGGGGTTGGTGGGGGAGGGGGCAGGGGGAGAGGGGCCCTGAGGAGCTACCTTGGGAGGTGTTGTTGGTGGTGGTGGTGGGGGGGGGGTTGGTGGGGGAGGGGGGCCCTGAGGAGCTACCTTGGGAGGTGTTGTTGGTGGTGGGGGGGGGGGTTGTCAGTTAGGTATTTCAATTTAATATTGTAAGATAGGTTATATAGGGCGAGGTGTTGAGGAAGGAATAAGAAAAGTGTTTGGGACTGAGTTGAGTGTATTAGTTGTTGTGATTGATGTTAGCAGGAAGGTAGGTGGTTGAAATGTGTAAAGATTTGTTAATGAGATCATTTGGTTAATAATGTAGGAATTAAGGGTAAGTGATCACTGGAGATAGATATTCAACAGCATATTGAGTGAACAAGTTTTAGCAGGTAGGTAGGCCGGCCGGCCGGCAGAGAGAGACAATGGACTGCCAAATAGGTAGACGTTTTCTACATGGATGGTAAACTATTATTAAAATGGCATGTACACATTTCCATGTGCGACATTCTTGTACACACACACACACACACACACACACACACACACACACACACACACACACACACACACACACACTGACCCACAGAGACTGCCCAAATATGTATACTAACAGCAGCAGCAGTTGGTGTTCCCAGGCAGGTCACCCATCCAAGTACTAACCAAAGTCAACGGTGTTTAACCTGACAGATGTATGGGAGGAGACGCAGTGTTCTCAAGGTGATAGGTAGGTAGGTAGTATGGCCGTTGCTATTGTATACAAGTAGTAAGTAATCACATGTGAGTGAGTGAGTGAGTGAGTCAGGATACTGGTAACTGCGGCGGGCAGGCAGGCGGAGGATACTCACACATAGCAGCCAATTCTCCATTAATGATAGTACTTATTGCAACTATTTAGTCAAATTAACCAACAACAAATGGACTACTACTACTACTACTACTGTTGCTCCAAAATAGAAATGTTGGGATGCCACCGCTGCCATTGATCTCGCACAAGTTGCTGCTGACAAATGACTCATCTTAGGCCTTGCATATGCTCTCTTAGGCTTCATTTAGTCAATAATTGTAACATCATTGAGTCGGGGGACAGGCAGACAGGCACTTTATACATGTTAGGCTTATAGTGGTCTCCAACACCCACCACCCCACAAGGTCCAACCAGTGACTAACCCTCACTCACTCACACGCCCCAAGTAGCTAGCTTACTAACTCCTGGATACCTATTTACTGCTAGGTGAACAGAGACATTCGGTGATAGGAAAGGCTACCAACAACTACAGCCCTTTTTCTATTTCTATTTCTATTTCTGCAAACCTAGTCTATTTCCTAGTCTAAACTAACCTAACCTAACCTCACCTAACCTAACCCAACCTAACCTAAGCTAATCTAACATAACCTAACCTAACTAACTCCTGGATACCTATTTACTGCTAGGTGAACAGAGACATTCGGTGATAGGAAAGGCTACTAACAATTACAGCCCTACTTCTACAAACCTACCCTAAACCAACCTAACCTAATCTAACCTAACCTAACCTAACCTAATCTAACCTAACCTCACCTTACCTCACCTTACCTTTCCTCACCTAACATAATCTCACCTCACCTCACCTCACCGAATCTCACCTAACCTAACCTAACCTCACCTCACCTCACCTCACACCTTTCCTCATTTAACATAATCTCACCTCACCTCACCAAAACCTCACCTCACCAAACCTCACTTCACCTCACCTCACCTAACCTAAACCTCACCTAACCTAACCTCACCTCACCTAACCTAACTAACTCCTGGATACTTACTTACTGCTAGGTGAACAGAGGCATTCGGTGATAGGAAACGCTACCAAGAATTACATCTCTTTTTCTATTTCTATTTCTACAAACCTAGCCTATTTCCTAGCCAAAACTAACCTAACCTAATCTAACCTTACCTAACCTAACCTAACTAACTCCTGATCAACCATGCTGTGACTCATACGTCAGGTTGCGAGCAGCCGCGTCTAACAGCCTTGTTGATCAGTCCAGCAACCATGAGGCCTGGTCGACGACCGGGCCGCGGGGACGCTAAGCCCCGAAAGCACCTCAAGGAAGCATCTCAAGGTACTCCTGGATACCTATTTACTGCTAGGTGAACAGAGGCATTCGATGATAGGAAAGATTACCAACAATTACAGCCCTTTTTCTATTTCTATTTCTACAAACCTAGTCTATTTCCTAGCCTAAACTAACCTAACCTAATCTAACCTAACCTAACTAACTCTTGGATACCTATTTACTGCTAGGTGAACAGAGGCATTCGATGATAGGAAAGATTACCAACAATTACAGCCCTTTTTCTATTTCTATTTCTACAAACCTAGTCTATTTCCTAGCCTAAACTAACCTAACCTAATCTAACCTAACCTAACTAACTCTTGGATACCTATTTACTGCTAGGTGAACAGAGGCATTCGGTGATAGGAAACGCTACCAACAATTACAGCCCTATTTCTATTTCTACAAATCTAGCCTATTTCCTAGCCTAACCTAATCTAATCTAATTAACTCCTGGATACTTACTTACTGCTAGGGTGAACAGAGGCATTTGGTGATAGGAAACGCTACCAACATTTACAGCCCCTTTTCTATTTCTATTTTTACAAACCTAGCCTATTTCCTAGCCAAAACTAACCTAACCTAATCTAACCTTACCTAATCTAACCTTACCTAACCTAACTAACTCCTGATCAACCAGGCTGTGACTCATACGTCAGGTTGCGAGCAGCCGCGTCTAACAGCCTTGTTGATCAGTCCAGCAACCATGAGGCCTGGTCGACGACCGGGCCGCGGAGACGCTAAGCCCCGAAAGCACCTCAAGGTACTCCTGGATACCTATTTACTGCTAGGTGAACAGAGGCATTCGGTGATAGGAAACGCTACCAACAATTACAGCCCTATTTCTATTTCTACAAACCTAACCTATTTCCTAGCAATAACTAACCTAACCTAATCTAACCTAACCTAAATTAACTTAACTAACCTTATCTAAACTAACCTAACTAACTAACTTCTGGATACCTATTTACTGCTAGGTGAATAGAGGCATTCGGTGATAGGAAACGCTACCTACAATTACAGCCCTCTTTCTATTACTATTTCTACAAACATAGCCCATTTCCTAGCCTAAAATAACCTAACCTAACCTAACCCTCCAAACCTAGCTTATTTCCTAGCCTAAATTAACCTGGACCATGATCATGGTTGCTGGACTGATATATATATATATATATATATATATATATATATATATATATATATATATATATATATATATATATATATATATATATATATATATATATATATATATATATTATATATATATATATATATCAGTCCAGCAACCATGATCATGGTCCAGGTTAATTTAGGCTAGGAAATAAGCTAGGTTTGGAGGGTTAGGTTAGGTTAGGTTATTTTAGGCTAGGAAATGGGCTATGTTTGTAGAAATAGTAATAGAAAGAGGGCTGTAATTGTAGGTAGCGTTTCCTATCACCGAATGCCTCTATTCACCTAGCAGTAAATAGGTATCCAGAAGTTAGTTAGTTAGGTTAGTTTAGATAAGGTTAGGTTAAGTTAATTTAGGTTAGGTTAGATTAGGTTAGGTTAGTTATTGCTAGGAAATAGGTTAGGTTTGTAGAAATAGAAATAGGGCTGTAATTGTTGGTAGCGTTTCCTATCACCGAATGCCTCTGTTCACCTAGCAGTAAATAGGTATCCAGGAGTACCTTGAGGTGCTTTCGGGGCTTAGCGTCTCCGCGGCCCGGTCGTCGACCAGGCCTCATGGTTGCTGGACTGATCAACAAGGCTGTTAGTCGGTGGAATAATACAAATATTACACCTAACCAACCACAAAATAACCAACCTTAACCAACATACCCTAACCAATCAACCCTAACCAACATATAGCTTACATATTATCTAAATTGCTTATTAAACCATAATTATGCTTGTATTCTAACCTCAAATTCTAACCTAATTCTAATTCTAACCTAATTCTAATTCTAACCAACCTAACCAACCAACCAACCTAACCAACCAACCTAATCAACCAACCTAAGCAACCTAACCTAACCATCCAACCCAACCCAACCTAACCAACCTAACCTAACCAACCTAACCTAACCTAACCAACCAACCAACCTAACCAACCAACCTAACCAACCAATCTTACCAACCAACCTAACCTAACCTAACCTAACCAACCAACCTAACCAACCAACCTAACCAACCAATCTAACCTAACCAACAAACCTAACCAACCAACCTAACCTAACCTAACAACCAACCAACCAACCAACCAACCTAACCAACCAACCTAATCAACCAACCTAAGCAACCTAACCTAACCATCCAACCCAACCCAACCTAACCAACCTAACCTAACCAACCTAACCTAACCTAACCAACCAACCAACCTAACCAACCAACCTAACCAACCAATCTTACCAACCAACCTAACCTAACCTAACCTAACCAACCAACCTAACCAACCAACCTAACCAACCAATCTAGCCTAACCAACCTAACCTAACCAACATAACCTAACCAACCTAACCTAACCTAACAAACCTAACCTAACCTAACCAACCTAACCTAACCTAACCTAACCAACCAACCTAAGCAACCAACCTAACCAACCTAAGCAACCAACCTAAGCAACCTAACCAGCCTTAGCAACCTAACCAACCTAAGCAACCTAACCAACCTAAGCAACCTAAGCAACCTAACCTAATCAACCAACCTAACCTAATCAACCTAAGCAACCTAACCTAAGCAACCTAACCTAACCAACCTAACCTAAGCAACCTAACCTAAGCAACCTAACCTAACCAACCTAACCTAAGCAACCTAACCTAACCAACCAACCTACTTAACCAACCTAACCTAACCAACCTAACCTAACCTCCCTTCTTATTATCTGACACGAACCTTCGGTTCGTGTCAGAGTCCATGAGTGTCCGTGTGCGTGTCCGTGTGAGTGTCCGTGTCCGTGTATCCATGGGGTTTTGGGTCCAGGAAGCTATTTGTGTCGACCCAAATTGCCTCCCTTCTCCCCACCTGAAATCCAGGTGGATTGAAAGACCTGCCCGAGGTCAGTGGATCCAGGTATCCGTCCGTGGCCCCCCGGACTTCAACCCTTCCCCACATTCCAAGGAGTCGGTCAATCAATCTTCGGCTATCCAGAGAATCTATCGAAACTGATGCTCCTACAGGAGGGGACACACAGAGAAATCTGTGCCCTGTACTTGCAACCGTTCCGACAGGCTCGAACGCAGGTCTATCCGGATTAGGAACTTGTTCTATCCGACTAGGCCACGCTGGAGTTGCCTTCTGAATCAAATTTGGCACTTGTATTTATATCTCATAGCAAGGTTAGTTAGTGTCTATTTATCAACAGTTGCAATGATTGAGATGTGAAGTTGTTAATTTGTGTTGACAGTTAGAAAGACCTGACAGCTTTATTTGATAAGGTTGCAGTCCCGTGAGGCAGTTTTATGAATGAATATTGGAGAATTTAGGCTAACTGACATGTGTGTGTGTGTGTGTGTGTGTTTAAAAGTATGTATTAATTAATAATTAATTTTTTCCCTCGTTTTATTTCAGGAATAAATAGCACATAGGCCAAGGACCGAAGGTTTTGGCTGGTTAAATATAGCGTTGTGGCCGCCATTTTCTGTGTTGGGGGGGGGGGATGGAGGGGGCGGTATGGGGGATAGGGGGGGGGGTTAGATGGTGGGGGAGAGGGGCCCTGAGGAGCTACCTTGGGAGGTGTTGTTGGTGGAGGGGGGGGGGGGGTTGGTGGGGGAGGGGGCAGGGGGAGAGGGGCCCTGAGGAGCTACCTTGGGAGGTGTTGTTGGTGGTGGTGGTGGGGGGGGGGGTTGGTGGGGGAGGGGGGCCCTGAGGAGCTACCTTGGGAGGTGTTGTTGGTGGTGGGGGGGGGGGTTGTCAGTTAGGTATTTCAATTTAATATTGTAAGATAGGTTATATAGGGCGAGGTGTTGAGGAAGGAATAAGAAAAGTGTTTGGGACTGAGTTGAGTGTATTAGTTGTTGTGATTGATGTTAGCAGGAAGGTAGGTGGTTGAAATGTGTAAAGATTTGTTAATGAGATCATTTGGTTAATAATGTAGGAATTAAGGGTAAGTGATCACTGGAGATAGATATTCAACAGCATATTGAGTGAACAAGTTTTAGCAGGTAGGTAGGCCGGCCGGCCGGCAGAGAGAGACAATGGACTGCCAAATAGGTAGACGTTTTCTACATGGATGGTAAACTATTATTAAAATGGCATGTACACATTTCCATGTGCGACATTCTTGTACACACACACACACACACACACACACACACACACACACACACACACACACACACACACACACACACACACACACACACACACACACTGACCCACAGAGACTGCCCAAATATGTATACTAACAGCAGCAGCAGTTGGTGTTCCCAGGCAGGTCACCCATCCAAGTACTAACCAAAGTCAACGGTGTTTAACCTGACAGATGTATGGGAGGAGACGCAGTGTTCTCAAGGTGATAGGTAGGTAGGTAGTATGGCCGTTGCTATTGTATACAAGTAGTAAGTAATCACATGTGAGTGAGTGAGTGAGTGAGTCAGGATACTGGTAACTGCGGCGGGCAGGCAGGCGGAGGATACTCACACATAGCAGCCAATTCTCCATTAATGATAGTACTTATTGCAACTATTTAGTCAAATTAACCAACAACAAATGGACTACTACTACTACTACTACTGTTGCTCCAAAATAGAAATGTTGGGATGCCACCGCTGCCATTGATCTCGCACAAGTTGCTGCTGACAAATGACTCATCTTAGGCCTTGCATATGCTCTCTTAGGCTTCATTTAGTCAATAATTGTAACATCATTGAGTCGGGGGACAGGCAGACAGGCACTTTATACATGTTAGGCTTATAGTGGTCTCCAACACCCACCACCCCACAAGGTCCAACCAGTGACTAACCCTCACTCACTCACCACGCCCCAAGTAGCTAGCTTACTAACTCCTGGATACCTATTTACTGCTAGGTGAACAGAGACATTCGGTGATAGGAAAGGCTACCAACAACTACAGCCCTTTTTCTATTTCTATTTCTATTTCTGCAAACCTAGTCTATTTCCTAGTCTAAACTAACCTAACCTAACCTCACCTAACCTAACCCAACCTAACCTAAGCTAATCTAACATAACCTAACCTAACTAACTCCTGGATACCTATTTACTGCTAGGTGAACAGAGACATTCGGTGATAGGAAAGGCTACTAACAATTACAGCCCTACTTCTACAAACCTACCCTAAACCAACCTAACCTAATCTAACCTAACCTAACCTAACCTAATCTAACCTAACCTCACCTTACCTCACCTTACCTTTCCTCACCTAACATAATCTCACCTCACCTCACCTCACCGAATCTCACCTAACCTAACCTAACCTCACCTCACCTCACCTCACCTCACCTCACCTTTCCTCATTTAACATAATCTCACCTCACCTCACCAAAACCTCACCTCACCAAACCTCACTTCACCTCACCTCACCTAACCTAAACCTCACCTAACCTAACCTCACCTCACCTAACCTAACTAACTCCTGGATACTTACTTACTGCTAGGTGAACAGAGGCATTCGGTGATAGGAAACGCTACCAAGAATTACATCTCTTTTTCTATTTCTATTTCTACAAACCTAGCCTATTTCCTAGCCAAAACTAACCTAACCTAATCTAACCTTACCTAACCTAACCTAACTAACTCCTGATCAACCATGCTGTGACTCATACGTCAGGTTGCGAGCAGCCGCGTCTAACAGCCTTGTTGATCAGTCCAGCAACCATGAGGCCTGGTCGACGACCGGGCCGCGGGGACGCTAAGCCCCGAAAGCACCTCAAGGAAGCATCTCAAGGTACTCCTGGATACCTATTTACTGCTAGGTGAACAGAGGCATTCGATGATAGGAAAGATTACCAACAATTACAGCCCTTTTTCTATTTCTATTTCTACAAACCTAGTCTATTTCCTAGCCTAAACTAACCTAACCTAATCTAACCTAACCTAACTAACTCTTGGATACCTATTTACTGCTAGGTGAACAGAGGCATTCGATGATAGGAAAGATTACCAACAATTACAGCCCTTTTTCTATTTCTATTTCTACAAACCTAGTCTATTTCCTAGCCTAAACTAACCTAACCTAATCTAACCTAACCTAACTAACTCTTGGATACCTATTTACTGCTAGGTGAACAGAGGCATTCGGTGATAGGAAACGCTACCAACAATTACAGCCCTATTTCTATTTCTACAAATCTAGCCTATTTCCTAGCCTAACCTAATCTAATCTAATTAACTCCTGGATACTTACTTACTGCTAGGGTGAACAGAGGCATTTGGTGATAGGAAACGCTACCAACATTTACAGCCCCTTTTCTATTTCTATTTTTACAAACCTAGCCTATTTCCTAGCCAAAACTAACCTAACCTAATCTAACCTTACCTAATCTAACCTTACCTAACCTAACTAACTCCTGATCAACCAGGCTGTGACTCATACGTCAGGTTGCGAGCAGCCGCGTCTAACAGCCTTGTTGATCAGTCCAGCAACCATGAGGCCTGGTCGACGACCGGGCCGCGGAGACGCTAAGCCCCGAAAGCACCTCAAGGTACTCCTGGATACCTATTTACTGCTAGGTGAACAGAGGCATTCGGTGATAGGAAACGCTACCAACAATTACAGCCCTATTTCTATTTCTACAAACCTAACCTATTTCCTAGCAATAACTAACCTAACCTAATCTAACCTAACCTAAATTAACTTAACCTAACCTTATCTAAACTAACCTAACTAACTAACTTCTGGATACCTATTTACTGCTAGGTGAATAGAGGCATTCGGTGATAGGAAACGCTACCTACAATTACAGCCCTCTTTCTATTACTATTTCTACAAACATAGCCCATTTCCTAGCCTAAAATAACCTAACCTAACCTAACCCTCCAAACCTAGCTTATTTCCTAGCCTAAATTAACCTGGACCATGATCATGGTTGCTGGACTGATATATATATATATATATATATATATATATATATATATATAATATATATATATATATATATATATATATATATATATATATATATATATATATATATATATATTTAAATATATATATATATCAGTCGGTGGAATAATACAAATATTACACCTAACCAACCACAAAATAACCAACCTTAACCAACATACCCTAACCAATCAACCCTAACCAACATATAGCTTACATATTATCTAAATTGCTTATTAAACCATAATTATGCTTGTATTCTAACCTCAAATTCTAACCTAATTCTAATTCTAACCTAATTCTAATTCTAACCAACCTAACCAACCAACCAACCTAACCAACCAACCTAATCAACCAACCTAAGCAACCTAACCTAACCATCCAACCCAACCCAACCTAACCAACCTAACCTAACCAACCTAACCTAACCTAACCAACCAACCAACCTAACCAACCAACCTAACCAACCAATCTTACCAACCAACCTAACCTAACCTAACCTAACCAACCAACCTAACCAACCAACCTAACCAACCAATCTAACCTAACCAACAAACCTAACCAACCAACCTAACCTAACCTAACCAACCAACCAACCAACCAACCAACCTAACCAACCAACCTAATCAACCAACCTAAGCAACCTAACCTAACCATCCAACCCAACCCAACCTAACCAACCTAACCTAACCAACCTAACCTAACCTAACCAACCAACCAACCTAACCAACCAACCTAACCAACCAATCTTACCAACCAACCTAACCTAACCTAACCTAACCAACCAACCTAACCAACCAACCTAACCAACCAATCTAGCCTAACCAACCTAACCTAACCAACATAACCTAACCAACCTAACCTAACCTAACAAACCTAACCTAACCTAACCAACCTAACCTAACCTAACCTAACCAACCAACCTAAGCAACCAACCTAACCAACCTAAGCAACCAACCTAAGCAACCTAACCAGCCTTAGCAACCTAACCAACCTAAGCAACCTAACCAACCTAAGCAACCTAAGCAACCTAACCTAATCAACCAACCTAACCTAATCAACCTAAGCAACCTAACCTAAGCAACCTAACCTAACCAACCTAACCTAAGCAACCTAACCTAAGCAACCTAACCTAACCAACCTAACCTAAGCAACCTAACCTAACCAACCAACCTACTTAACCAACCTAACCTAACCAACCTAACCTAACCTCCCTTCTTATTATCTGACACGAACCTTCGGTTCGTGTCAGAGTCCATGAGTGTCCGTGTGCGTGTCCGTGTGAGTGTCCGTGTCCGTGTATCCATGGGGTTTTGGGTCCAGGAAGCTATTTGTGTCGACCCAAATTGCCTCCCTTCTCCCCACCTGAAATCCAGGTGGATTGAAAGACCTGCCCGAGGTCAGTGGATCCAGGTATCCGTCCGTGGCCCCCCGGACTTCAACCCTTCCCCACATTCCAAGGAGTCGGTCAATCAATCTTCGGCTATCCAGAGAATCTATCGAAACTGATGCTCCTACAGGAGGGGACACACAGAGAAATCTGTGCCCTGTACTTGCAACCGTTCCGACAGGCTCGAACGCAGGTCTATCCGGATTAGGAACTTGTTCTATCCGACTAGGCCACGCTGGAGTTGCCTTCTGAATCAAATTTGGCACTTGTATTTATATCTCATAGCAAGGTTAGTTAGTGTCTATTTATCAACAGTTGCAATGATTGAGATGTGAAGTTGTTAATTTGTGTTGACAGTTAGAAAGACCTGACAGCTTTATTTGATAAGGTTGCAGTCCCGTGAGGCAGTTTTATGAATGAATATTGGAGAATTTAGGCTAACTGACATGTGTGTGTGTGTGTGTGTGTGTTTAAAAGTATGTATTAATTAATAATTAATTTTTCCCTCGTTTTATTTCAGGAATAAATAGCACATAGGCCAAGGACCGAAGGTTTTGGCTGGTTAAATATAGCGTTGTGGCCGCCATTTTCTGTGGGGGGGGGGGGATGGAGGGGGCGGTATGGGGGACAGGGGGGGGGGTTAGATGGTGGGGGAGAGGGGCCCTGAGGAGCTACCTTGGGAGGTGTGTTGGGGGAGGGGGCAGGGGGAGAGGGGCCCTGAGGAGCTACCTTGGGAGGTGTTGTTGGTGGTGGTGGTGGGGGGGGGGGTTGGTGGGGGAGGGGGCCTGAGGAGCTACCTTGGGAGGTGTTGTTGGTGGTGGGGGGGGGGTTGTCAGTTAGGTATTTCAATTTAATATTGTAAGATAGGTTATATAGGGCGAGGTGTTGAGGAAGGAATAAGAAAAGTGTTTGGGACTGAGTTGAGTGTATTAGTTGTTGTGATTGATGTTAGCAGGAAGGTAGGTGGTTGAAATGTGTAAAGATTTGTTAATGAGATCATTTGGTTAATAATGTAGGAATTAAGGGTAAGTGATCACTGGAGATAGATATTCAACAGCATATTGAGTGAACAAGTTTTAGCAGGTAGGTAGGCCGGCCGGCCGGCAGAGAGAGACAATGGACTGCCAAATAGGTAGACGTTTTCTACATGGATGGTAAACTATTATTAAAATGGCATGTACACATTTCCATGTGCGACATTCTTGTACACACACACACACACACACACACACACACACACACACACACACACACACACACACACACACACACACACACACACACTGACCCACAGAGACTGCCCAAATATGTATACTAACAGCAGCAGCAGTTGGTGTTCCCAGGCAGGTCACCCATCCAAGTACTAACCAAAGTCAACGGTGTTTAACCTGACAGATGTATGGGAGGAGACGCAGTGTTCTCAAGGTGATAGGTAGGTAGGTAGGTAGTATGGCCGTTGCTATTGTATACAAGTAGTAAGTAATCACATGTGAGTGAGTGAGTGAGTGAGTCAGGATACTGGTAACTGCGGCGGGCAGGCAGGCGGAGGATACTCACACATAGCAGCCAATTCTCCATTAATGATAGTACTTATTGCAACTATTTAGTCAAATTAACCAACAACAAATGGACTACTACTACTACTACTACTGTTGCTCCAAAATAGAAATGTTGGGATGCCACCGCTGCCATTGATCTCGCACAAGTTGCTGCTGACAAATGACTCATCTTAGGCCTTGCATATGCTCTCTTAGGCTTCATTTAGTCAATATTGTAACATCATTGAGTCGGGGGACAGGCAGACAGGCACTTTATACATGTTAGGCTTATAGTGGTCTCCAACACCCACCACCCCACAAGGTCCAACCAGTGACTAACCCTCACTCACTCACCACGCCCCAAGTAGCTAGCTTACTAACTCCTGGATACCTATTTACTGCTAGGTGAACAGAGACATTCGGTGATAGGAAAGGCTACCAACAACTACAGCCCTTTTTCTATTTCTATTTCTATTTCTGCAAACCTAGTCTATTTCCTAGTCTAAACTAACCTAACCTAACCTCACCTAACCTAACCCAACCTAACCTAAGCTAATCTAACATAACCTAACCTAACTAACTCCTGGATACCTATTTACTGCTAGGTGAACAGAGACATTCGGTGATAGGAAAGGCTACTAACAATTACAGCCCTACTTCTACAAACCTACCCTAAACCAACCTAACCTAATCTAACCTAACCTAACCTAACCTAATCTAACCTAACCTCACCTTACCTCACCTTACCTTTCCTCACCTAACATAATCTCACCTCACCTCACCTCACCGAATCTCACCTAACCTAACCTAACCTCACCTCACCTCACCTCACCTCACCTCACCTTTCCTCATTTAACATAATCTCACCTCACCTCACCAAAACCTCACCTCACCAAACCTCACTTCACCTCACCTCACCTAACCTAAACCTCACCTAACCTAACCTCACCTCACCTAACCTAACTAACTCCTGGATACTTACTTACTGCTAGGTGAACAGAGGCATTCGGTGATAGGAAACGCTACCAAGAATTACATCTCTTTTTCTATTTCTATTTCTACAAACCTAGCCTATTTCCTAGCCAAAACTAACCTAACCTAATCTAACCTTACCTAACCTAACCTAACTAACTCCTGATCAACCATGCTGTGACTCATACGTCAGGTTGCGAGCAGCCGCGTCTAACAGCCTTGTTGATCAGTCCAGCAACCATGAGGCCTGGTCGACGACCGGGCCGCGGGGACGCTAAGCCCCGAAAGCACCTCAAGGAAGCATCTCAAGGTACTCCTGGATACCTATTTACTGCTAGGTGAACAGAGGCATTCGATGATAGGAAAGATTACCAACAATTACAGCCCTTTTTCTATTTCTATTTCTACAAACCTAGTCTATTTCCTAGCCTAAACTAACCTAACCTAATCTAACCTAACCTAACTAACTCTTGGATACCTATTTACTGCTAGGTGAACAGAGGCATTCGATGATAGGAAAGATTACCAACAATTACAGCCCTTTTTCTATTTCTATTTCTACAAACCTAGTCTATTTCCTAGCCTAAACTAACCTAACCTAATCTAACCTAACCTAACTAACTCTTGGATACCTATTTACTGCTAGGTGAACAGAGGCATTCGGTGATAGGAAACGCTACCAACAATTACAGCCCTATTTCTATTTCTACAAATCTAGCCTATTTCCTAGCCTAACCTAATCTAATCTAATTAACTCCTGGATACTTACTTACTGCTAGGGTGAACAGAGGCATTTGGTGATAGGAAACGCTACCAACATTTACAGCCCCTTTTCTATTTCTATTTTTACAAACCTAGCCTATTTCCTAGCCAAAACTAACCTAACCTAATCTAACCTTACCTAATCTAACCTTACCTAACCTAACTAACTCCTGATCAACCAGGCTGTGACTCATACGTCAGGTTGCGAGCAGCCGCGTCTAACAGCCTTGTTGATCAGTCCAGCAACCATGAGGCCTGGTCGACGACCGGGCCGCGGAGACGCTAAGCCCCGAAAGCACCTCAAGGTACTCCTGGATACCTATTTACTGCTAGGTGAACAGAGGCATTCGGTGATAGGAAACGCTACCAACAATTACAGCCCTATTTCTATTTCTACAAACCTAACCTATTTCCTAGCAATAACTAACCTAACCTAATCTAACCTAACCTAAATTAACTTAACCTAACCTTATCTAAACTAACCTAACTAACTAACTTCTGGATACCTATTTACTGCTAGGTGAATAGAGGCATTCGGTGATAGGAAACGCTACCTACAATTACAGCCCTCTTTCTATTACTATTTCTACAAACATAGCCCATTTCCTAGCCTAAAATAACCTAACCTAACCTAACCCTCCAAACCTAGCTTATTTCCTAGCCTAAATTAACCTGGACCATGATCATGGTTGCTGGACTGATATATATATATATATATATATATATATATATATATATATATATATATATATATATATATATATATATATATATATATATATATATATATATATATATATATATATATATATATATATATTTAAATATATATATATATATCAGTCGGTGGAATAATACAAATATTACACCTAACCAACCACAAAATAACCAACCTTAACCAACATACCCTAACCAATCAACCCTAACCAACATATAGCTTACATATTATCTAAATTGCTTATTAAACCATAATTATGCTTGTATTCTAACCTCAAATTCTAACCTAATTCTAATTCTAACCTAATTCTAATTCTAACCAACCTAACCAACCAACCAACCTAACCAACCAACCTAATCAACCAACCTAAGCAACCTAACCTAACCATCCAACCCAACCCAACCTAACCAACCTAACCTAACCAACCTAACCTAACCTAACCAACCAACCACCACCTAACCAACCAACCTAACCAACCAATCTTACCAACCAACCTAACCTAACCTAACCTAACCAACCAACCTAACCAACCAACCTAACCAACCAATCTAACCTAACCAACAAACCTAACCAACCAACCTAACCTAACCTAACCAACCAACCAACCAACCAACCAACCTAACCAACCAACCTAATCAACCAACCTAAGCAACCTAACCTAACCATCCAACCCAACCCAACCTAACCAACCTAACCTAACCAACCTAACCTAACCTAACCAACCAACCAACCTAACCAACCAACCTAACCAACCAATCTTACCAACCAACCTAACCTAACCTAACCTAACCAACCAACCTAACCAACCAACCTAACCAACCAATCTAGCCTAACCAACCTAACCTAACCAACATAACCTAACCAACCTAACCTAACCTAACAAACCTAACCTAACCTAACCAACCTAACCTAACCTAACCTAACCAACCAACCTAAGCAACCAACCTAACCAACCTAAGCAACCAACCTAAGCAACCTAACCAGCCTTAGCAACCTAACCAACCTAAGCAACCTAACCAACCTAAGCAACCTAAGCAACCTAACCTAATCAACCAACCTAACCTAATCAACCTAAGCAACCTAACCTAAGCAACCTAACCTAACCAACCTAACCTAAGCAACCTAACCTAAGCAACCTAACCTAACCAACCTAACCTAAGCAACCTAACCTAACCAACCAACCTACTTAACCAACCTAACCTAACCAACCTAACCTAACCTCCCTTCTTATTATCTGACACGAACCTTCGGTTCGTGTCAGAGTCCATGAGTGTCCGTGTGCGTGTCCGTGTGAGTGTCCGTGTCCGTGTATCCATGGGGTTTTGGGTCCAGGAAGCTATTTGTGTCGACCCAAATTGCCTCCCTTCTCCCCACCTGAAATCCAGGTGGATTGAAAGACCTGCCCGAGGTCAGTGGATCCAGGTATCCGTCCGTGGCCCCCCGGACTTCAACCCTTCCCCACATTCCAAGGAGTCGGTCAATCAATCTTCGGCTATCCAGAGAATCTATCGAAACTGATGCTCCTACAGGAGGGGACACACAGAGAAATCTGTGCCCTGTACTTGCAACCGTTCCGACAGGCTCGAACGCAGGTCTATCCGGATTAGGAACTTGTTCTATCCGACTAGGCCACGCTGGAGTTGCCTTCTGAATCAAATTTGGCACTTGTATTTATATCTCATAGCAAGGTTAGTTAGTGTCTATTTATCAACAGTTGCAATGATTGAGATGTGAAGTTGTTAATTTGTGTTGACAGTTAGAAAGACCTGACAGCTTTATTTGATAAGGTTGCAGTCCCGTGAGGCAGTTTTATGAATGAATATTGGAGAATTTAGGCTAACTGACATGTGTGTGTGTGTGTGTGTGTGTTTAAAAGTATGTATTAATTAATAATTAATTTTTTCCCTCGTTTTATTTCAGGAATAAATAGCACATAGGCCAAGGACCGAAGGTTTTGGCTGGTTAAATATAGCGTTGTGGCCGCCATTTTCTGTGTTGGGGGGGGGGGATGGAGGGGGCGGTATGGGGGATAGGGGGGGGGGTTAGATGGTGGGGGAGAGGGGCCCTGAGGAGCTACCTTGGGAGGTGTTGTTGGTGGAGGGGGGGGGGGGGTTGGTGGGGGAGGGGGCAGGGGGAGAGGGGCCCTGAGGAGCTACCTTGGGAGGTGTTGTTGGTGGTGGTGGTGGGGGGGGGGTTGGTGGGGGAGGGGGGCCCTGAGGAGCTACCTTGGGAGGTGTTGTTGGTGGTGGGGGGGGGGTTGTCAGTTAGGTATTTCAATTTAATATTGTAAGATAGGTTATATAGGGCGAGGTGTTGAGGAAGGAATAAGAAAAGTGTTTGGGACTGAGTTGAGTGTATTAGTTGTTGTGATTGATGTTAGCAGGAAGGTAGGTGGTTGAAATGTGTAAAGATTTGTTAATGAGATCATTTGGTTAATAATGTAGGAATTAAGGGTAAGTGATCACTGGAGATAGATATTCAACAGCATATTGAGTGAACAAGTTTTAGCAGGTAGGTAGGCCGGCCGGCCGGCAGAGAGAGACAATGGACTGCCAAATAGGTAGACGTTTTCTACATGGATGGTAAACTATTATTAAAATGGCATGTACACATTTCCATGTGCGACATTCTTGTACACACACACACACACACACACACACACACACACACACACACACACACACACACACACACACACACACACACACACACACACACTGACCCACAGAGACTGCCCAAATATGTATACTAACAGCAGCAGCAGTTGGTGTTCCCAGGCAGGTCACCCATCCAAGTACTAACCAAAGTCAACGGTGTTTAACCTGACAGATGTATGGGAGGAGACGCAGTGTTCTCAAGGTGATAGGTAGGTAGGTAGTATGGCCGTTGCTATTGTATACAAGTAGTAAGTAATCACATGTGAGTGAGTGAGTGAGTGAGTCAGGATACTGGTAACTGCGGCGGGCAGGCAGGCGGAGGATACTCACACATAGCAGCCAATTCTCCATTAATGATAGTACTTATTGCAACTATTTAGTCAAATTAACCAACAACAAATGGACTACTACTACTACTACTACTGTTGCTCCAAAATAGAAATGTTGGGATGCCACCGCTGCCATTGATCTCGCACAAGTTGCTGCTGACAAATGACTCATCTTAGGCCTTGCATATGCTCTCTTAGGCTTCATTTAGTCAATAATTGTAACATCATTGAGTCGGGGGACAGGCAGACAGGCACTTTATACATGTTAGGCTTATAGTGGTCTCCAACACCCACCACCCACAAGGTCCAACCAGTGACTAACCCTCACTCACTCACCACGCCCCAAGTAGCTAGCTTACTAACTCCTGGATACCTATTTACTGCTAGGTGAACAGAGACATTCGGTGATAGGAAAGGCTACCAACAACTACAGCCCTTTTTCTATTTCTATTTCTATTTCTGCAAACCTAGTCTATTTCCTAGTCTAAACTAACCTAACCTAACCTCACCTAACCTAACCCAACCTAACCTAAGCTAATCTAACATAACCTAACCTAACTAACTCCTGGATACCTATTTACTGCTAGGTGAACAGAGACATTCGGTGATAGGAAAGGCTACTAACAATTACAGCCCTACTTCTACAAACCTACCCTAAACCAACCTAACCTAATCTAACCTAACCTAACCTAACCTAATCTAACCTAACCTCACCTTACCTCACCTTACCTTTCCTCACCTAACATAATCTCACCTCACCTCACCTCACCGAATCTCACCTAACCTAACCTAACCTCACCTCACCTCACCTCACCTCACCTTTCCTCATTTAACATAATCTCACCTCACCTCACCAAAACCTCACCTCACCAAACCTCACTTCACCTCACCTCACCTAACCTAAACCTCACCTAACCTAACCTCACCTCACCTAACCTAACTAACTCCTGGATACTTACTTACTGCTAGGTGAACAGAGGCATTCGGTGATAGGAAACGCTACCAAGAATTACATCTCTTTTTCTATTTCTATTTCTACAAACCTAGCCTATTTCCTAGCCAAAACTAACCTAACCTAATCTAACCTTACCTAACCTAACCTAACTAACTCCTGATCAACCATGCTGTGACTCATACGTCAGGTTGCGAGCAGCCGCGTCTAACAGCCTTGTTGATCAGTCCAGCAACCATGAGGCCTGGTCGACGACCGGGCCGCGGGGACGCTAAGCCCCGAAAGCACCTCAAGGAAGCATCTCAAGGTACTCCTGGATACCTATTTACTGCTAGGTGAACAGAGGCATTCGATGATAGGAAAGATTACCAACAATTACAGCCCTTTTTCTATTTCTATTTCTACAAACCTAGTCTATTTCCTAGCCTAAACTAACCTAACCTAATCTAACCTAACCTAACTAACTCTTGGATACCTATTTACTGCTAGGTGAACAGAGGCATTCGATGATAGGAAAGATTACCAACAATTACAGCCCTTTTTCTATTTCTATTTCTACAAACCTAGTCTATTTCCTAGCCTAAACTAACCTAACCTAATCTAACCTAACCTAACTAACTCTTGGATACCTATTTACTGCTAGGTGAACAGAGGCATTCGGTGATAGGAAACGCTACCAACAATTACAGCCCTATTTCTATTTCTACAAATCTAGCCTATTTCCTAGCCTAACCTAATCTAATCTAATTAACTCCTGGATACTTACTTACTGCTAGGGTGAACAGAGGCATTTGGTGATAGGAAACGCTACCAACATTTACAGCCCCTTTTCTATTTCTATTTTTACAAACCTAGCCTATTTCCTAGCCAAAACTAACCTAACCTAATCTAACCTTACCTAATCTAACCTTACCTAACCTAACTAACTCCTGATCAACCAGGCTGTGACTCATACGTCAGGTTGCGAGCAGCCGCGTCTAACAGCCTTGTTGATCAGTCCAGCAACCATGAGGCCTGGTCGACGACCGGGCCGCGGAGACGCTAAGCCCCGAAAGCACCTCAAGGTACTCCTGGATACCTATTTACTGCTAGGTGAACAGAGGCATTCGGTGATAGGAAACGCTACCAACAATTACAGCCCTATTTCTATTTCTACAAACCTAACCTATTTCCTAGCAATAACTAACCTAACCTAATCTAACCTAACCTAAATTAACTTAACCTAACCTTATCTAAACTAACCTAACTAACTAACTTCTGGATACCTATTTACTGCTAGGTGAATAGAGGCATTCGGTGATAGGAAACGCTACCTACAATTACAGCCCTCTTTCTATTACTATTTCTACAAACATAGCCCATTTCCTAGCCTAAAATAACCTAACCTAACCTAACCCTCCAAACCTAGCTTATTTCCTAGCCTAAATTAACCTGGACCATGATCATGGTTGCTGGACTGATATATATATATATATATATATATATATATATATATATATATATATATATATATATATATATATATATATATATATATATATATATATATATTTAAATATATATATATATATCAGTCGGTGGAATAATACAAATATTACACCTAACCAACCACAAAATAACCAACCTTAACCAACATACCCTAACCAATCAACCCTAACCAACATATAGCTTACATATTATCTAAATTGCTTATTAAACCATAATTATGCTTGTATTCTAACCTCAAATTCTAACCTAATTCTAATTCTAACCTAATTCTAATTCTAACCAACCTAACCAACCAACCAACCTAACCAACCAACCTAATCAACCAACCTAAGCAACCTAACCTAACCATCCAACCCAACCCAACCTAACCAACCTAACCTAACCAACCTAACCTAACCTAACCAACCAACCAACCTAACCAACCAACCTAACCAACCAATCTTACCAACCAACCTAACCTAACCTAACCTAACCAACCAACCTAACCAACCAACCTAACCAACCAATCTAACCTAACCAACAAACCTAACCAACCAACCTAACCTAACCTAACCAACCAACCAACCAACCAACCAACCTAACCAACCAACCTAATCAACCAACCTAAGCAACCTAACCTAACCATCCAACCCAACCCAACCTAACCAACCTAACCTAACCAACCTAACCTAACCTAACCAACCAACCAACCTAACCAACCAACCTAACCAACCAATCTTACCAACCAACCTAACCTAACCTAACCTAACCAACCAACCTAACCAACCAACCTAACCAACCAATCTAGCCTAACCAACCTAACCTAACCAACATAACCTAACCAACCTAACCTAACCTAACAAACCTAACCTAACCTAACCAACCTAACCTAACCTAACCTAACCAACCAACCTAACCAACCTAAGCAACCAACCTAAGCAACCTAACCAGCCTTAGCAACCTAACCAACCTAAGCAACCTAACCAACCTAAGCAACCTAAGCAACCTAACCTAATCAACCAACCTAACCTAATCAACCTAAGCAACCTAACCTAAGCAACCTAACCTAACCAACCTAACCTAAGCAACCTAACCTAAGCAACCTAACCTAACCAACCTAACCTAAGCAACCTAACCTAACCAACCAACCTACTTAACCAACCTAACCTAACCAACCTAACCTAACCTCCCTTCTTATTATCTGACACGAACCTTCGGTTCGTGTCAGAGTCCATGAGTGTCCGTGTGCGTGTCCGTGTGAGTGTCCGTGTCCGTGTATCCATGGGGTTTTGGGTCCAGGAAGCTATTTGTGTCGACCCAAATTGCCTCCCTTCTCCCCACCTGAAATCCAGGTGGATTGAAAGACCTGCCCGAGGTCAGTGGATCCAGGTATCCGTCCGTGGCCCCCCGGACTTCAACCCTTCCCCACATTCCAAGGAGTCGGTCAATCAATCTTCGGCTATCCAGAGAATCTATCGAAACTGATGCTCTACAGGAGGGGACACACAGAGAAATCTGTGCCCTGTACTTGCAACCGTTCCGACAGGCTCGAACGCAGGTCTATCCGGATTAGGAACTTGTTCTATCCGACTAGGCCACGCTGGAGTTGCCTTCTGAATCAAATTTGGCACTTGTATTTATATCTCATAGCAAGGTTAGTTAGTGTCTATTTATCAACAGTTGCAATGATTGAGATGTGAAGTTGTTAATTTGTGTTGACAGTTAGAAAGACCTGACAGCTTTATTTGATAAGGTTGCAGTCCCGTGAGGCAGTTTTATGAATGAATATTGGAGAATTTAGGCTAACTGACATGTGTGTGTGTGTGTGTGTGTGTTTAAAAGTATGTATTAATTAATAATTAATTTTTTCCCTCGTTTTATTTCAGGAATAAATAGCACATAGGCCAAGGACCGAAGGTTTTGGCTGGTTAAATATAGCGTTGTGGCCGCCATTTTCTGTGTTGGGGGGGGGGATGGAGGGGGCGGTATGGGGGATAGGGGGGGGGGTTAGATGGTGGGGGAGAGGGGCCCTGAGGAGCTACCTTGGGAGGTGTTGTTGGTGGAGGGGGGGGGGGGTTGGTGGGGGAGGGGGCAGGGGGAGAGGGGCCCTGAGGAGCTACCTTGGGAGGTGTTGTTGGTGGTGGTGGTGGGGGGGGGGGTTGGTGGGGGAGGGGGGCCCTGAGGAGCTACCTTGGGAGGTGTTGTTGGTGGTGGGGGGGGGGTTGTCAGTTAGGTATTTCAATTTAATATTGTAAGATAGGTTATATAGGGCGAGGTGTTGAGGAAGGAATAAGAAAAGTGTTTGGGACTGAGTTGAGTGTATTAGTTGTTGTGATTGATGTTAGCAGGAAGGTAGGTGGTTGAAATGTGTAAAGATTTGTTAATGAGATCATTTGGTTAATAATGTAGGAATTAAGGGTAAGTGATCACTGGAGATAGATATTCAACAGCATATTGAGTGAACAAGTTTTAGCAGGTAGGTAGGCCGGCCGGCCGGCAGAGAGAGACAATGGACTGCCAAATAGGTAGACGTTTTCTACATGGATGGTAAACTATTATTAAAATGGCATGTACACATTTCCATGTGCGACATTCTTGTACACACACACACACACACACACACACACACACACCCACACACACACACACACACACACACACACACACTGACCCACAGAGACTGCCCAAATATGTATACTAACAGCAGCAGCAGTTGGTGTTCCCAGGCAGGTCACCCATCCAAGTACTAACCAAAGTCAACGGTGTTTAACCTGACAGATGTATGGGAGGAGACGCAGTGTTCTCAAGGTGATAGGTAGGTAGGTAGTATGGCCGTTGCTATTGTATACAAGTAGTAAGTAATCACATGTGAGTGAGTGAGTGAGTGAGTCAGGATACTGGTAACTGCGGCGGGCAGGCAGGCGGAGGATACTCACACATAGCAGCCAATTCTCCATTAATGATAGTACTTATTGCAACTATTTAGTCAAATTAACCAACAACAAATGGACTACTACTACTACTACTACTGTTGCTCCAAAATAGAAATGTTGGGATGCCACCGCTGCCATTGATCTCGCACAAGTTGCTGCTGACAAATGACTCATCTTAGGCCTTGCATATGCTCTCTTAGGCTTCATTTAGTCAATAATTGTAACATCATTGAGTCGGGGGACAGGCAGACAGGCACTTTATACATGTTAGGCTTATAGTGGTCTCCAACACCCACCACCCCACAAGGTCCAACCAGTGACTAACCCTCACTCACTCACCACGCCCCAAGTAGCTAGCTTACTAACTCCTGGATACCTATTTACTGCTAGGTGAACAGAGACATTCGGTGATAGGAAAGGCTACCAACAACTACAGCCCTTTTTCTATTTCTATTTCTATTTCTGCAAACCTAGTCTATTTCCTAGTCTAAACTAACCTAACCTAACCTCACCTAACCTAACCCAACCTAACCTAAGCTAATCTAACATAACCTAACCTAACTAACTCCTGGATACCTATTTACTGCTAGGTGAACAGAGACATTCGGTGATAGGAAAGGCTACTAACAATTACAGCCCTACTTCTACAAACCTACCCTAAACCAACCTAACCTAATCTAACCTAACCTAACCTAACCTAATCTAACCTAACCTCACCTTACCTCACCTTACCTTTCCTCACCTAACATAATCTCACCTCACCTCACCTCACCGAATCTCACCTAACCTAACCTAACCTCACCTCACCTCACCTCACCTTTCCTCATTTAACATAATCTCACCTCACCTCACCAAAACCTCACCTCACCAAACCTCACTTCACCTCACCTCACCTAACCTAAACCTCACCTAACCTAACCTCACCTCACCTAACCTAACTAACTCCTGGATACTTACTTACTGCTAGGTGAACAGAGGCATTCGGTGATAGGAAACGCTACCAAGAATTACATCTCTTTTTCTATTTCTATTTCTACAAACCTAGCCTATTTCCTAGCCAAAACTAACCTAACCTAATCTAACCTTACCTAACCTAACCTAACTAACTCCTGATCAACCATGCTGTGACTCATACGTCAGGTTGCGAGAGCAGCCGCGTCTAACAGCCTTGTTGATCAGTCCAGCAACCATGAGGCCTGGTCGACGACCGGGCCGCGGGGACGCTAAGCCCCGAAAGCACCTCAAGGAAGCATCTCAAGGTACTCCTGGATACCTATTTACTGCTAGGTGAACAGAGGCATTCGATGATAGGAAAGATTACCAACAATTACAGCCCTTTTTCTATTTCTATTTCTACAAACCTAGTCTATTTCCTAGCCTAAACTAACCTAACCTAATCTAACCTAACCTAACTAACTCTTGGATACCTATTTACTGCTAGGTGAACAGAGGCATTCGATGATAGGAAAGATTACCAACAATTACAGCCCTTTTTCTATTTCTATTTCTACAAACCTAGTCTATTTCCTAGCCTAAACTAACCTAACCTAATCTAACCTAACCTAACTAACTCTTGGATACCTATTTACTGCTAGGTGAACAGAGGCATTCGGTGATAGGAAACGCTACCAACAATTACAGCCCTATTTCTATTTCTACAAATCTAGCCTATTTCCTAGCCTAACCTAATCTAATCTAATTAACTCCTGGATACTTACTTACTGCTAGGGTGAACAGAGGCATTTGGTGATAGGAAACGCTACCAACATTTACAGCCCCTTTTCTATTTCTATTTTTACAAACCTAGCCTATTTCCTAGCCAAAACTAACCTAACCTAATCTAACCTTACCTAATCTAACCTTACCTAACCTAACTAACTCCTGATCAACCAGGCTGTGACTCATACGTCAGGTTGCGAGCAGCCGCGTCTAACAGCCTTGTTGATCAGTCCAGCAACCATGAGGCCTGGTCGACGACCGGGCCGCGGAGACGCTAAGCCCGAAAGCACCTCAAGGTACTCCTGGATACCTATTTACTGCTAGGTGAACAGAGGCATTCGGTGATAGGAAACGCTACCAACAATTACAGCCCTATTTCTATTTCTACAAACCTAACCTATTTCCTAGCAATAACTAACCTAACCTAATCTAACCTAACCTAAATTAACTTAACCTAACCTTATCTAAACTAACCTAACTAACTAACTTCTGGATACCTATTTACTGCTAGGTGAATAGAGGCATTCGGTGATAGGAAACGCTACCTACAATTACAGCCTCTTTCTATTACTATTTCTACAAACATAGCCATTTCCTAGCCTAAAATAACCTAACCTAACCTAACCCTCCAAACCTAGCTTATTTCCTAGCCTAAATTAACCTGGACCATGATCATGGTTGCTGGACTGATATATATATATATATATATATAATATATATATATATTAATATATATATATATATATATATATATATATATATATATATATATATATATATATATTATATATATATATATATATTTATATATATATCAGTCCAGCAACCATGATCATGGTCCAGGTAATTTAGGCTAAATAAGCTAGGTTTGGAGGGTTAGTTAGGTTAGGTTATTTTAGGCTAGGAAATGGGCTATGTTTGTAGAAATAGTATAGAAAGAGGGCTGTAATTGTAGTAGCGTTTCCTATCACCGAATGCCTCTATTCACCTAGCAGTAAATAGGTATCCAGAAGTTAGTTAGTTAGGTTAGTTTAGATAAGGTTAGGTTAAGTTAATTTAGGTTAGGTTAGATTAGGTTAGGTTAGTTATTGCTAGGAAATAGGTTAGGTTTGTAGAAATAGAAATGGGCTGTAATGTTGGTAGCGTTTCCTATCACCGAATGCCTCTGTTCACCTAGCAGTAAATAGGTATCCAGGAGTACCTTGAGGTGCTTTCGGGGCTTAGCGTCTCCGCGGCCCGGTCGTCGACCAGGCCTCATGGTTGCTGGACTGATCAACAAGGCTGTTAGTCGGTGGAATAATACAAATATTACACCTAACCAACCACAAAATAACCAACCTTAACCAACATACCCTAACCAATCAACCCTAACCAACATATAGCTTACATATTATCTAAATTGCTTATTAAACCATAATTATGCTTGTATTCTAACCTCAAATTCTAACCTAATTCTAATTCTAACCTAATTCTAATTCTAACCAACCTAACCAACCAACCAACCTAACCAACCAACCTAATCAACCAACCTAAGCAACCTAACCTAACCATCCAACCCAACCCAACCTAACCAACCTAACCTAACCAACCTAACCTAACCTAACCAACCAACCAACCTAACCAACCAACCTAACCAACCAATCTTACCAACCAACCTAACCTAACCTAACCTAACCAACCAACCTAACCAACCAACCTAACCAACCAATCTAACCTAACCAACAAACCTAACCAACCAACCTAACCTAACCTAACCAACCAACCAACCAACCAACCAACCTAACCAACCAACCTAATCAACCAACCTAAGCAACCTAACCTAACCATCCAACCCAACCCAACCTAACCAACCTAACCTAACCAACCTAACCTAACCTAACCAACCAACCAACCTAACCAACCAACCTAACCAACCAATCTTACCAACCAACCTAACCTAACCTAACCTAACCAACCAACCTAACCAACCAACCTAACCAACCAATCTAGCCTAACCAACCTAACCTAACCAACATAACCTAACCAACCTAACCTAACCTAACAAACCTAACCTAACCTAACCAACCTAACCTAACCTAACCTAACCAACCAACCTAAGCAACCAACCTAACCAACCTAAGCAACCAACCTAAGCAACCTAACCAGCCTTAGCAACCTAACCAACCTAAGCAACCTAACCAACCTAAGCAACCTAAGCAACCTAACCTAATCAACCAACCTAACCTAATCAACCTAAGCAACCTAACCTAAGCAACCTAACCTAACCAACCTAACCTAAGCAACCTAACCTAAGCAACCTAACCTAACCAACCTAACCTAAGCAACCTAACCTAACCAACCAACCTACTTAACCAACCTAACCTAACCAACCTAACCTAACCTCCCTTCTTATTATCTGACACGAACCTTCGGTTCGTGTCAGAGTCCATGAGTGTCCGTGTGCGTGTCCGTGTGAGTGTCCGTGTCCGTGTATCCATGGGGTTTTGGGTCCAGGAAGCTATTTGTGTCGACCCAAATTGCCTCCCTTCTCCCACCTGAAATCCAGGTGGATTGAAAGACCTGCCCGAGGTCAGTGGATCCAGGTATCCGTCCGTGGCCCCCCGGACTTCAACCCTTCCCCACATTCCAAGGAGTCGGTCAATCAATCTTCGGCTATCCAGAGAATCTATCGAAACTGATGCTCCTACAGGAGGGGACACACAGAGAAATCTGTGCCCTGTACTTGCAACCGTTCCGACAGGCTCGAACGCAGGTCTATCCGGATTAGGAACTTGTTCTATCCGACTAGGCCACGCTGGAGTTGCCTTCTGAATCAAATTTGGCACTTGTATTTATATCTCATAGCAAGGTTAGTTAGTGTCTATTTATCAACAGTTGCAATGATTGAGATGTGAAGTTGTTAATTTGTGTTGACAGTTAGAAAGACCTGACAGCTTTATTTGATAAGGTTGCAGTCCCGTGAGGCAGTTTTATGAATGAATATTGGAGAATTTAGGCTAACTGACATGTGTGTGTGTGTGTGTGTGTGTTTAAAAGTATGTATTAATTAATAATTAATTTTTTCCCTCGTTTTATTTCAGGAATAAATAGCACATAGGCCAAGGACCGAAGGTTTTGGCTGGTTAAATATAGCGTTGTGGCCGCCATTTTCTGTGTTGGGGGGGGGGATGGAGGGGGCGGTATGGGGGATAGGGGGGGGGGTTAGATGGTGGGGGAGAGGGGCCCTGAGGAGCTACCTTGGGAGGTGTTGTTGGTGGAGGGGGGGGGGGGTTGGTGGGGGAGGGGGCAGGGGGAGAGGGGCCCTGAGGAGCTACCTTGGGAGGTGTTGTTGGTGGTGGTGGTGGGGGGGGGGTTGGTGGGGGAGGGGGCCCTGAGGAGCTACCTTGGGAGGTGTTGTTGGTGGTGGGGGGGGGGTTGTCAGTTAGGTATTTCAATTTAATATTGTAAGATAGGTTATATAGGGCGAGGTGTTGAGGAAGGAATAAGAAAAGTGTTTGGGACTGAGTTGAGTGTATTAGTTGTTGTGATTGATGTTAGCAGGAAGGTAGGTGGTTGAAATGTGTAAAGATTTGTTAATGAGATCATTTGGTTAATAATGTAGGAATTAAGGGTAAGTGATCACTGGAGATAGATATTCAACAGCATATTGAGTGAACAAGTTTTAGCAGGTAGGTAGGCCGGCCGGCCGGCAGAGAGAGACAATGGACTGCCAAATAGGTAGACGTTTTCTACATGGATGGTAAACTATTATTAAAATGGCATGTACACATTTCCATGTGCGACATTCTTGTACACACACACACACACACACACACACACACACACACACACACACACACACACACACACACACACACACACACACACACACACTGACCCACAGAGACTGCCCAAATATGTATACTAACAGCAGCAGCAGTTGGTGTTCCCAGGCAGGTCACCCATCCAAGTACTAACCAAAGTCAACGGTGTTTAACCTGACAGATGTATGGGAGGAGACGCAGTGTTCTCAAGGTGATAGGTAGGTAGGTAGTATGGCCGTTGCTATTGTATACAAGTAGTAAGTAATCACATGTGAGTGAGTGAGTGAGTGAGTCAGGATACTGGTAACTGCGGCGGGCAGGCAGGCGGAGGATACTCACACATAGCAGCCAATTCTCCATTAATGATAGTACTTATTGCAACTATTTAGTCAAATTAACCAACAACAAATGGACTACTACTACTACTACTACTGTTGCTCCAAAATAGAAATGTTGGGATGCCACCGCTGCCATTGATCTCGCACAAGTTGCTGCTGACAAATGACTCATCTTAGGCCTTGCATATGCTCTCTTAGGCTTCATTTAGTCAATAATTGTAACATCATTGAGTCGGGGGACAGGCAGACAGGCACTTTATACATGTTAGGCTTATAGTGGTCTCCAACACCCACCACCCCACAAGGTCCAACCAGTGACTAACCCTCACTCACTCACCACGCCCCAAGTAGCTAGCTTACTAACTCCTGGATACCTATTTACTGCTAGGTGAACAGAGACATTCGGTGATAGGAAAGGCTACCAACAACTACAGCCCTTTTTCTATTTCTATTTCTATTTCTGCAAACCTAGTCTATTTCCTAGTCTAAACTAACCTAACCTAACCTCACCTAACCTAACCCAACCTAACCTAAGCTAATCTAACATAACCTAACCTAACTAACTCCTGGATACCTATTTACTGCTAGGTGAACAGAGACATTCGGTGATAGGAAAGGCTACTAACAATTACAGCCCTACTTCTACAAACCTACCCTAAACCAACCTAACCTAATCTAACCTAACCTAACCTAACCTAATCTAACCTAACCTCACCTTACCTCACCTTACCTTTCCTCACCTAACATAATCTCACCTCACCTCACCTCACCGAATCTCACCTAACCTAACCTAACCTCACCTCACCTCACCTCACCTCACCTCACCTTTCCTCATTTAACATAATCTCACCTCACCTCACCAAAACCTCACCTCACCAAACCTCACTTCACCTCACCTCACCTAACCTAAACCTCACCTAACCTAACCTCACCTCACCTAACCTAACTAACTCCTGGATACTTACTTACTGCTAGGTGAACAGAGGCATTCGGTGATAGGAAACGCTACCAAGAATTACATCTCTTTTTCTATTTCTATTTCTACAAACCTAGCCTATTTCCTAGCCAAAACTAACCTAACCTAATCTAACCTTACCTAACCTAACCTAACTAACTCCTGATCAACCATGCTGTGACTCATACGTCAGGTTGCGAGCAGCCGCGTCTAACAGCCTTGTTGATCAGTCCAGCAACCATGAGGCCTGGTCGACGACCGGGCCGCGGGGACGCTAAGCCCCGAAAGCACCTCAAGGAAGCATCTCAAGGTACTCCTGGATACCTATTTACTGCTAGGTGAACAGAGGCATTCGATGATAGGAAAGATTACCAACAATTACAGCCCTTTTTCTATTTCTATTTCTACAAACCTAGTCTATTTCCTAGCCTAAACTAACCTAACCTAATCTAACCTAACCTAACTAACTCTTGGATACCTATTTACTGCTAGGTGAACAGAGGCATTCGATGATAGGAAAGATTACCAACAATTACAGCCCTTATTTCTATTCTATTTCTACAAACCTAGTCTATTTTCCTAGCCTAAACTAACCTAACCTAATCTAACTAACCTAACTAACTCTTGGATACCGTATTTACTGCTAGGTGAACAGAGGCATTCGGGTGATAGGAAACGCTACCAACAATTACAGCCCTATTTCTATTCTACAAATCTAGCCTATTTCCTAGCTAACCTAATCTAATCTAATTAACTCCTGGATACTTACTTACTGCTAGGGTGAACAGAGGCATTTGGTGATAGGAAACGCTACCAACATTTACAGCCCCTTTTCTATTTCTATTTTACAACACCTAGCCCCATTTCCTAGCCAAAACTAACCTAACCTAATCTAACCTTACCTAATCTAACCTTACCTAACCTAACTAACTCCTGATCAACCAGGCTGTGACTCATACGTCAGGTTGCGAGCAGCCGCGTCTAACAGCCTTGTTGATCAGTCCAGCAACCATGAGGCCTGGTCGACCGACCGGGCCGCGGAGACAGCTAAGCCACGAAAGCACCTCAAGGTACTCCTGGATACCTATTTACTGCTAGGTGAACAGAGGCATTCGGTGATAGGAAACGCTACCAACAATTACAGCCCTATTTCTATTTCTACAAACCTAACCTATTTCCTAGCAATAACTAACCTAACCTAATCTAACCTAACCTAAATTAACTTACCTAACCTTATCTAAACTAACCTAACTAACTAACTTCTGGATACCTATTTACTGCTAGGTGAATAGAGGCATTCGGTGATAGGAAACGCTACCTACAATTACAGCCTCTTTCTATTACTATTTCTACAAACATAGCCCATTTCCTAGCCTAAAATAACCTAACCTAACCTAACCCTCCAAACCTAGCTTATTTCCTAGCCTAAATTAACCTGGACCATGATCATAGGTTGCTGGACTGATATATATATATATTATATATATATATATATATATATATATATATATATATATATATATATATATATATATATATATATATATATATATATATTATATATATATATTTAAATATATATATATATATCAGTCGTGGAATAATACAATATTACACCTAACCAACCACAAAATAACCAACCTTAACCAACATACCCTAACCAATCAACCCTAACCAACATAATAGCTTACACTATTATCTAAATTGCTTATTAAACCATAATTATGCTTGTATTCTAACCTCAAATTCTAAACCTAATTCTAATTCTAACCTAATTCTAATTCTAACCAAACCATAACCAACCAACCAACCTAAACCAACCAACCTAATCAACCAACCTAAGCAACCTAACCTAACCATCCAACCCAACCCAACCTAACCAACCTAACCTAACCAAACCTAACCTAACCTAACCAACCAACCAACCTAACCAACCAACCTAACCAACCAATCTTACCAACCAACCTAACCTAACCTAACTAACCAACCAACCTAACCAACCAACCTAACCAACCAATCTAACCTAACCAACAAACCTAACCAACCAACCTAACCTAACCTAACCAACCAACCAACACAACCAACCAACCTAACCAACCAACCTAATCAACCAACCTAAGCAACCTAACCTAACCAATCCAACCCAACCCAACCTAACCAACCTAACCTAACCAACCTAACCTAACCTAACCAACCAACCAACCTAACCAACCAAACCTAAACCAACCAATCTTACCAACCAACCTAACCTAACCTAACCTACCCAACCAACCTAACCAACCAACCTAACCAACCAAATCTAGCCTAACCAACCTAACCTAACCACATAACTAACCAACCTACCTACCTAACAAACCTAACCTTACCTAACCAACCTAACCTAACCTAACCTAACCAACCAACCTAAGCAACCAACCTAACCAACCTAAGCAACCAACCTAAGCAACCTAACCAGCCTTAGCAAACCTAACCAACCTAAGCAACCTAACCAACCTAAGCAATCCTAAGCAACACTAACCTAATCAAACCACCCTAACTAATCAACCTAAGCAACCTAACCTAAGCAACCTAACCTAACCAACCTAACCTAAGCAACCTAACCTAAGCCAACCTAACCTAACCAACCTAACCTAAGCACCTAACCTAACCAAACAATCCTACTTAACCAACCTTACTAACCAACCTAACTAAAGCTCCCTTCTTATTATCTGACACGAACCTTCTGGTTCCGTGTCAGAGTCCATGAGTGTCCCGTGTGCGTGTCCGTGTGAGTGTCCGTGTCCGTGTATCCATGGGGTTTTGGGTCCAGGAAGCTATTTGGTGTCGACCCAAATTGCCTCCCTTCTCCCCACCTGAAATCCAGGTGGATTGAAAGACCTGCCCGAGGTCAGTGGATCCAGGTATCCGTCCCGTGGCCCCCCGGACTTCACCCTTCCCCACATTCCAAGGAGTCGGTCAATCAATCTCGGCTATCCAGAGAATCTATCGAAACTGATGCTCCTACAAGGAGGGACACACAGAGAACTGTGCCCTGTACTTGCAACCGTTCCGACAGGCTCGAACGCAGGTTCTATCCGGATTAGGAACTTGTTCTATCCGACTAGGCCACGCTGGAGTTGCCTTCTAGCATCAAATTTGGCACTTGTATTTATATCTCATAGCAAGGTTAGTTAGTGTCTATTTATCAACAGTTGCAATGATTGAGATGTGAAGTTGTTAATTTGTGTTGACAGTTAGAAAGACCTGACAGCTTTATTTGATAAGGTTGCAGTCCCGTGAGGGCAGTTTTATGAATGAATATTGGAGAATTTAGGCTAACTGACATGTGTGTGTGTGTGTGTGTGTGTGTTTAAAAGTATGTATTAATTAATAATTAATTTTTTCCTCGTTTTATTTCAGGAATAAATAGCACATAGGCCAAGACCGAAGGTTTTGGCTGGTTAAATATAGCGTTGTGCCGCATTTCTGTGTTGGGGGGGGGGGATGGAGGGGGCGGTATGGGGGATAGGGGGTGGGGGTTAGATGGTGGGGGAGAGGGGCCCTGAGGAGCTACCTTGGGAGGTGTTGTTGGGGGGGAGGGGGCAGGGGGAGAGGGGCCCTGAGGAGCTACCTTGGGAGGTGTTGTTGGTGGTGGTGGTGGGGGGGGGGTTGGTGGGGGAGGGGGGCCCTGAGGAGCTACCTTGGGAGGTGTTGTTGGTGGTGGGGGGGGGGTTGTCAGTTAGGTATTTCAATTTAATATTGTAAGATAGGTTATATAGGGCGAGGTGTTGAGGAAGGAATAAGAAAAGTGTTTGGGACTGAGTTGAGTGTATTAGTTGTTGTGATTGATGTTAGCAGGAAGGTAGGTGGTTGAAATGTGTAAAGATTTGTTAATGAGATCATTTGGTTAATAATGTAGGAATTAAGGGTAAGTGATCACTGGAGATAGATATTCAACAGCATATTGAGTGAACAAGTTTTAGCAGGTAGGTAGGCCGGCCGGCCGGCAGAGAGAGACAATGGACTGCCAAATAGGTAGACGTTTTCTACATGGATGGTAAACTATTATTAAAATGGCATGTACACATTTCCCATGTGCGACATTCTTGTACACACACACACACACACACACCACACACACACACACACACACACACCACACACACACACACACACCACACACACACACACACTGACCCACAGAGACTGCCCAAATATGTATACTAACAGCAGCAGCAGTTGGTGTTCCCAGGCAGGTCACCCATCCAAGTTACTAACCAAAGTCAACGGTGTTTTAACCTGACAGATGTATGGGAGGAGACGCAGTGTTCTCAAGGTTGATAGGTAGGTAGGTAGTATGGCCGTTGCTATTGTATACAAGTAGTAAGTAATCACATGTGAGTGAGTGAGTGAGTGAGTCAGGATACTGGTAACTGCGGCGGGCAGGCAGGCGGAGGATACTCACACATAGCAGCCAATTCTCCATTAATGATAGTACTTATTGCAACTATTTAGTCAAATTAACCAACAACAAATGGACTACTACTACTACTACTACTGTTGCTCCAAAATAGAAATGTTGGATGCCACCGCTGCCATTGATCTCGCACAAGTTGCTGCTGACAAATGACTCATCTTAGGCCTTGCATATGCTCTCTTAGGCTTCATTTAGTCAATAATTGTAACATCATTGAGTCGGGGGACAGGCAGACAGGCACTTTATACATGTTAGGCTTATAGTGGTCTCCAACACCCACCACCCCACAAGGTCCAACCAGTGACTAACCCTCACGTCACTCACCACGCCCCAAGTAGCTAGCTTACTAACTCCTGGATACCTATTTACTGCTAGGTGAACAGAGACATTCGGTGATAGGAAAGGCTACCAACAACTACAGCCCTTTTTCTATTTCTATTTCTATTTCTGCAAACCTAGTCTATTTCCTAGTCTAAACTAACCTACCTAACCTCACCTAACCTAACCCAACCTAACCTAAGCTAATCTAACATAACCTAACCTAACTAACTCCTGGATACCTATTTACTGCTAGGTGAACAGAGACATTCGGTGATAGGAAAGGCTACTAACAATTACAGCCCTACTTCTAACAAACCTACCCTAAACCAACCTAACCTAATCTAACCTAACCTAACCTAACCTAATCTAACCTAACCTCACCTTACCTCACCTTACCTTTCCTCACCTAACATAATCTCACCTCACCTCACCTCACCGAATCTCAACCTAACCTAACCTAACCTCACCTCACCTCACCTCACCTCACCTCACCTTTCCTCATTTAACATAATCCTCACCTCACCTCACCAAAACCTCACCTCACCAAACCTCACTTCACCTCACCTCACCTAACCTAAACCTCACCCTAACCTAACCTCACCTCACCTAACCTAACTAACTCCTGGATAGCTACTTACTGCTAGGTGAACAGAGGCATTCGGTGATAGGAAACGCTACCAAGAATTACATCTCTTTTTCTATTTCTATTTCTACAAACCTAGCCTATTTCCTAGCCAAAAACTAACCTACCTAATCTAACCTTTAACCTAACCTAACCTAACTAACTCCTGATCAACCATTAGCTGTGACTCAATACGTCAGGTTGACGATCAGGAAAAAGAAGGAGGAAAAAACGCAGCCGCTCCTAACAGCCTTGTTGATCAGATCAGCAACCATAGAGGCCTGAGTCGACGACCGGGCCGCGGGGGACGCTATAGTCACCGAAAGACAACCTCAAGGAAGCATCTCAAGGTACTCCTGGATACCTATTTACTGCTAGTGAACAGAGCATTCGAATGATAGGGAAAAAGATTACCAACAATTATCAGCCCTTTTTCGATTTCTATTTCTACAAACCTAGTCTATTTCCTAGCCTAAACTAACCTAACCTAATCTAACCTAACCTAACTAACTCTTGGATACCTATTTTACTGCTAGGTTGAACAGAGGCATTCGATGATAGGAAAGATTACCAACAATTACCAGCCCTTTTCTATTTCTATTTCTACAAACCTAGTCTATTTCCTAGCCTAAACTAACCTAACCTAATCTAACCTAACCTAACTAACTCTTGGATACCTATTTACTGCTAGGTGAAGCAGAGGCATTCGGTGATAGGAAACGCTACCAACAATTACAGCCCTATTTCTATTTCTACAAAATCTAGCCTATTTCCTAGCCTAACCTAATCTAATCTAATTAACTCCTGGATACTTACTTACTGCTAGGGTGAACAGAGGCATTTGGTGATAGGAAACGCTACCAACATTTACAGCCCCTTTTCTATTTCTATTTTTACAAACCTAGCCTATTTCCTGAGCCATAACTAACCTAACCTAATCTAACCTTACCTAATCTAACCTTACCTAACCTAACTAACTCCTGATCAACCAGGCTGTGACTCATACGTCAGGTTGCGAGCAGCCGCGTCTAACAGCCTTGTTGATCAGTCCAGCAACCATGAGGCCTGGTCGACGACCGGGCCGCGGAGACGCTAAGCCCCGAAAGCACCTCAAGGTACTCCTGGATACCTATTTACTGCTAGGTGAACAGAGGCATTCGGTGATAGGAAACGCTACCAACAATTACAGCCCTATTTCTATTTCTACAAACCTAACCTATTTCCTAGCAATAACTAACCTAACCTAATCTAACCTAACCTAAATTAACTTAACCTAACCTATCTAAAACTAACCTACTAACTAACTTCTGGATACCTATTTACTGCTAGGTGAATAGAGGCATTCAGGGTGATAGGAAACGCTACCTACAATTACAGCCCTCTTTCTATTACTATTTCTACAAACATAGCCCATTTCCTAGCCTAAAATAACCTAACCTAACCTAACCCTCCAAACCTAGCTTATTTCCTAGCCTAAATTAACCTGGACCATGATCATGGTTGCTGGACTGATATATATATATATATATATATATATATATATATATATATATATATATATATATATATATATATATATATTATATATATATATATATATATATATATATATATATATATATATATATATAGTATATATATATATATATATATATATATATATATATATTTAATATATATATATATATCAGTCGGTGGAGATAATACAAATATTACACCTAACCACCACAAATAACCAACCTTAACCAACATACCCTAACCACATCAACCCTAAACCAACATATAGCTTACATATTATCTAAATTGCTTATTAAACCATAATTATGCTTGTATTCTAACCTCAAATTCTAACCTAATTCTAATTCTAACCTAATTCTAATTCTAACCAACCTAACCAACCAACCAACCTAACCAACCAACCTAATCAACCAACCTAAGCAACCTAACCTAACCATCCAACCCAACCCAACCTAACCAACCTAACCTAACCAAACCTAACCTAACCTAACCAACCAACCAACCTAACCAACCAACCTAACCAACCAATCTTACCAACCAACCTAACCTAACCTAACCTAACCAACCAACCTAACCAACCAACCTAACCCAACCAATCTAACCTAACCAACAAACCTAACCAACCAACCTAACCTACCTAACCAACCAACCAACCAACCAACCACCTAACCACCAACCTAATCAACCAACCTAAGCAACCTAACCTAACCATCCAACCCAACCCAACCTAACCAACCTAACCTAACCAACCTAACCTAGACCTAACCAACCAACCAACCTAACAAACCAACCTAACCAACCAATCTTACCAACCAACCTAACCTAACCTAACTAACCAACCAACCTAACCAACCAACCTAACCAACCAATCTAGCCTAACCAACCTAACCTAACCAACATAACCTAACCAACCTAACCTAACCTAACAAACCTAACCTAACCTAACCAACCTAACCTTAACCTAACCTAACCAACCAACCTAAGCAACCAACCTAACCAACCTAAGCAACCAACCTAAGCAACCTAAACCAGCCTTAGCAACCTAACCAACCTAAGCAACCTAACCAACCTAAGCAACCTAAGCAACCTAACCTAATCAACCAACCTAACCTAATCAACCTAAGCAACCTAACCTAAGCAACCTAACCTAACCAACCTAACCTAAGCAACCTAACCTAAGCAACCTAACCTAACCAACCTAACCTAAGCAACCTAACCTAACCAACCAACCTAGCTTAAACCAACCTAACCTAACCAACCTAACCTAAAGCCTCCCTTCTTATTATCTGACACGAACCTTCGGTTCGTGTCAGAGTCCATGAGTGTCCGTGTGCGTGTCCGTGTGAGTGTCCGTGTCCGTGTATCCATGGGGTTTTGGGTCCAGGAAGCTATTTGTGTCGACCCAAATTGCCTCCCTTCTCCCCACCTGAAATCCAGTGGATTGAAAGACCTGCCCGAGGTCAGTGGATCCAGGTATCCGTCCGTGGGCCCCCCGGACTTCAACCCTTCCCACATTCAAGGAGTCGGTCAATCAATCTTCGGCTATCCAGAGAATCTATCGAAACTGATGCTCCTACAGGATGGGGACACACAGAGAAATCTGTGCCCTGTACTTGCAACCGTTCCGACAGGCTCGAACGCAGGTCTATCCGGATTAGGAACTTGTTCTATCCGACTAGGCCACGCTGGAGTTGCCTTCTGAATCAAATTTGGCACTTGTATTTATATCTCATAGCAAGGTTAGTTAGTGTCTATTTATCAACAGTTGCAATGATTGAGATGTGAAGTTGTTAATTTGTGTTGACAGTTAGAAAGACCTGACAGCTTTATTTGATAAGGTTACAGTCCCGTGAGGCAGTTTTATGAATGAATATTGGAGAATTTAGGCTAACTGACATGTGTGTGTGTGTGTGTGTGTGTGTTTAAAAGTATGTATTAATTAATAATTAATTTTTTCCCTCGTTTTATTTCAGGAATAAATAGCACATAGGCCAAGGACCGAAGGTTTTGGCTGGTTAAATATAGCGTTGTGGCCGCCATTTTCTGTGTTGGGGGGGGGGGATGGAGGGGGCGGTATGGGGGATAGGGGGGGGGGTTAGATGGTGGGGGAGAGGGGCCCTGAGGAGCTACCTTGGGAGGTGTTGTTGGTGGAGGGGGGGGGGGGGTTGGTGGGGGAGGGGCAGGGGGAGAGGGGCCCTGAGGAGCTACCTTGGGAGGTGTTGTTGGTGGTGGTGGTGGGGGGGGGGTTGGTGGGGGAGGGGGGCCCTGAGGAGCTACCTTGGGAGGTGTTGTTGGTGGTGGGGGGGGGGTTGTCAGTTAGGTATTTCAATTTAATATTGTAAGATAGGTTATATAGGGCGAGGTGTTGAGGAAGGAATAAGAAAAGTGTTTGGGACTGAGTTGAGTGTATTAGTTGTTGTGATTGATGTTAGCAGGAAGGTAGGTGGTTGAAATGTGTAAAGATTTGTTAATGAGATCATTTGGTTAATAATGTAGGAATTAAGGGTAAGTGATCACTGGAGATAGATATTCAACAGCATATTGAGTGAACAAGTTTTAGCAGGTAGGTAGGCCGGCCGGCCGGCAGAGAGAGACAATGGACTGCCAAATAGGTAGACGTTTTCTACATGGATGGTAAACTATTATTAAAATGGCATGTACACATTTCCATGTGCGACATTCTTGTACACACACACACACACACACACACACACACACACACACACACACACACACACACACACACACACACACACACACACACACACACACACATGACCCACAGAGACTGCCCAAATATGTATACTAACAGCAGCAGCAGTTGGTGTTCCCAGGCAGGTCACCCATCCAAGTACTAACCAAAGTCAACGGTGTTTAACCTGACAGATGTATGGGAGGAGACGCAGTGTTCTCAAGGTGATAGGTAGGTAGGTAGTATGGCCGTTGCTATTGTATACAAGTAGTAAGTAATCACATGTGAGTGAGTGAGTGAGTGAGTCAGGATACTGGTAACTGCGGCGGGCAGGCAGGCGGAGGATACTCACACATAGCAGCCAATTCTCCATTAATGATAGTACTTATTGCAACTATTTAGTCAAATTAACCAACAACAAATGGACTACTACTACTACTACTACTGTTGCTCCAAAATAGAAATGTTGGGATGCCACCGCTGCCATTGATCTCGCACAAGTTGCTGCTGACAAATGACTCATCTTAGGCCTTGCATATGCTCTCTTAGGCTTCATTTAGTCAATAATTGTAACATCATTGAGTCGGGGGACAGGCAGACAGGCACTTTATACATGTTAGGCTTATAGTGGTCTCCAACACCCACCACCCCACAAGGTCCAACCAGTGACTAACCCTCACTCACTCACCACGCCCCAAGTAGCTAGCTTACTAACTCCTGGATACCTATTTACTGCTAGGTGAACAGAGACATTCGGTGATAGGAAAGGCTACCAACAACTACAGCCCTTTTTCTATTTCTATTTCTATTTCTGCAAACCTAGTCTATTTCCTAGTCTAAACTAACCTAACCTAACCTCACCTAACCTAACCCAACCTAACCTAAGCTAATCTAACATAACCTAACCTAACTAACTCCTGGATACCTATTTACTGCTAGGTGAACAGAGACATTCGGTGATAGGAAAGGCTACTAACAATTACAGCCCTACTTCTACAAACCTACCCTAAACCAACCTAACCTAATCTAACCTAACCTAACCTAACCTAATCTAACCTAACCTCACCTTACCTCACCTTACCTTTCCTCACCTAACATAATCTCACCTCACCTCACCTCACCGAATCTCACCTAACCTAACCTAACCTCACCTCACCTCACCTCACCTCACCTTTCCTCATTTAACATAATCTCACCTCACCTCACCAAAACCTCACCTCACCAAACCTCACTTCACCTCACCTCACCTAACCTAAACCTCACCTAACCTAACCTCACCTCACCTAACCTAACTAACTCCTGGATACTTACTTACTGCTAGGTGAACAGAGGCATTCGGTGATAGGAAACGCTACCAAGAATTACATCTCTTTTTCTATTTCTATTTCTACAAACCTAGCCTATTTCCTAGCCAAAACTAACCTAACCTAATCTAACCTTACCTAACCTAACCTAACTAACTCCTGATCAACCATGCTGTGACTCATACGTCAGGTTGCGAGCAGCCGCGTCTAACAGCCTTGTTGATCAGTCCAGCAACCATGAGGCCTGGTCGACGACCGGGCCGCGGGGACGCTAAGCCCCGAAAGCACCTCAAGGAAGCATCTCAAGGTACTCCTGGATACCTATTTACTGCTAGGTGAACAGAGGCATTCGATGATAGGAAAGATTACCAACAATTACAGCCCTTTTTCTATTTCTATTTCTACAAACCTAGTCTATTTCCTAGCCTAAACTAACCTAACCTAATCTAACCTAACCTAACTAACTCTTGGATACCTATTTACTGCTAGGTGAACAGAGGCATTCGATGATAGGAAAGATTACCAACAATTACAGCCCTTTTTCTATTTCTATTTCTACAAACCTAGTCTATTTCCTAGCCTAAACTAACCTAACCTAATCTAACCTAACCTAACTAACTCTTGGATACCTATTTACTGCTAGGTGAACAGAGGCATTCGGTGATAGGAAACGCTACCAACAATTACAGCCCTATTTCTATTTCTACAAATCTAGCCTATTTCCTAGCCTAACCTAATCTAATCTAATTAACTCCTGGATACTTACTTACTGCTAGGGTGAACAGAGGCATTTGGTGATAGGAAACGCTACCAACATTTACAGCCCCTTTTCTATTTCTATTTTTACAAACCTAGCCTATTTCCTAGCCAAAACTAACCTAACCTAATCTAACCTTACCTAATCTAACCTTACCTAACCTAACTAACTCCTGATCAACCAGGCTGTGACTCATACGTCAGGTTGCGAGCAGCCGCGTCTAACAGCCTTGTTGATCAGTCCAGCAACCATGAGGCCTGGTCGACGACCGGGCCGCGGAGACGCTAAGCCCCGAAAGCACCTCAAGGTACTCCTGGATACCTATTTACTGCTAGGTGAACAGAGGCATTCGGTGATAGGAAACGCTACCAACAATTACAGCCCTATTTCTATTTCTACAAACCTAACCTATTTCCTAGCAATAACTAACCTAACCTAATCTAACCTAACCTAAATTAACTTAACCTAACCTTATCTAAACTAACCTAACTAACTAACTTCTGGATACCTATTTACTGCTAGGTGAATAGAGGCATTCGGTGATAGGAAACGCTACCTACAATTACAGCCCTCTTTCTATTACTATTTCTACAAACATAGCCCATTTCCTAGCCTAAAATAACCTAACCTAACCTAACCCTCCAAACCTAGCTTATTTCCTAGCCTAAATTAACCTGGACCATGATCATGGTTGCTGGACTGATATATATATATATATATATATATATATATATATATATATATATATATATATATATATATATATATATATATATATATATATATATATATATATATATATATATATATATATATATATATATATATATATATATATATATATATATATATATATATATATCAGTCGGTGGAATAATACAAATATTACACCTAACCAACCACAAAATAACCAACCTTAACCAACATACCCTAACCAATCAACCCTAACCAACATATAGCTTACATATTATCTAAATTGCTTATTAAACCATAATTATGCTTGTATTCTAACCTCAAATTCTAACCTAATTCTAATTCTAACCTAATTCTAATTCTAACCAACCTAACCAACCAACCAACCTAACCAACCAACCTAATCAACCAACCTAAGCAACCTAACCTAACCATCCAACCCAACCCAACCTAACCAACCTAACCTAACCAACCTAACCTAACCTAACCAACCAACCAACCTAACCAACCAACCTAACCAACCAATCTTACCAACCAACCTAACCTAACCTAACCTAACCAACCAACCTAACCAACCAACCTAACCAACCAATCTAACCTAACCAACAAACCTAACCAACCAACCTAACCTAACCTAACCAACCAACCAACCAACCAACCAACCTAACCAACCAACCTAATCAACCAACCTAAGCAACCTAACCTAACCATCCAACCCAACCCAACCTAACCAACCTAACCTAACCAACCTAACCTAACCTAACCAACCAACCAACCTAACCAACCAACCTAACCAACCAATCTTACCAACCAACCTAACCTAACCTAACCTAACCAACCAACCTAACCAACCAACCTAACCAACCAATCTAGCCTAACCAACCTAACCTAACCAACATAACCTAACCAACCTAACCTAACCTAACAAACCTAACCTAACCTAACCAACCTAACCTAACCTAACCTAACCAACCAACCTAAGCAACCAACCTAACCAACCTAAGCAACCAACCTAAGCAACCTAACCAGCCTTAGCAACCTAACCAACCTAAGCAACCTAACCAACCTAAGCAACCTAAGCAACCTAACCTAATCAACCAACCTAACCTAATCAACCTAAGCAACCTAACCTAAGCAACCTAACCTAACCAACCTAACCTAAGCAACCTAACCTAAGCAACCTAACCTAACCAACCTAACCTAAGCAACCTAACCTAACCAACCAACCTACTTAACCAACCTAACCTAACCAACCTAACCTAACCTCCCTTCTTATTATCTGACACGAACCTTCGGTTCGTGTCAGAGTCCATGAGTGTCCGTGTGCGTGTCCGTGTGAGTGTCCGTGTCCGTGTATCCATGGGGTTTTGGGTCCAGGAAGCTATTTGTGTCGACCCAAATTGCCTCCCTTCTCCCCACCTGAAATCCAGGTGGATTGAAAGACCTGCCCGAGGTCAGTGGATCCAGGTATCCGTCCGTGGCCCCCCGGACTTCAACCCTTCCCCACATTCCAAGGAGTCGGTCAATCAATCTTCGGCTATCCAGAGAATCTATCGAAACTGATGCTCCTACAGGAGGGGACACACAGAGAAATCTGTGCCCTGTACTTGCAACCGTTCCGACAGGCTCGAACGCAGGTCTATCCGGATTAGGAACTTGTTCTATCCGACTAGGCCACGCTGGAGTTGCCTTCTGAATCAAATTTGGCACTTGTATTTATATCTCATAGCAAGGTTAGTTAGTGTCTATTTATCAACAGTTGCAATGATTGAGATGTGAAGTTGTTAATTTGTGTTGACAGTTAGAAAGACCTGACAGCTTTATTTGATAAGGTTGCAGTCCCGTGAGGCAGTTTTATGAATGAATATTGGAGAATTTAGGCTAACTGACATGTGTGTGTGTGTGTGTGTGTGTTTAAAAGTATGTATTAATTAATAATTAATTTTTTCCCTCGTTTTATTTCAGGAATAAATAGCACATAGGCCAAGGACCGAAGGTTTTGGCTGGTTAAATATAGCGTTGTGGCCGCCATTTTCTGTGTTGGGGGGGGGGGATGGAGGGGGCGGTATGGGGGACAGGGGGGGGGGTTAGATGGTGGGGGAGAGGGGCCCTGAGGAGCTACCTTGGGAGGTGTTGTTGGTGGAGGGGGGGGGGGGGTTGGTGGGGGAGGGGGCAGGGGGAGAGGGGCCCTGAGGAGCTACCTTGGGAGGTGTTGTTGGTGGTGGTGGTGGGGGGGGGGTTGGTGGGGGAGGGGGGCCCTGAGGAGCTACCTTGGGAGGTGTTGTTGGTGGTGGGGGGGGGGGTTGTCAGTTAGGTATTTCAATTTAATATTGTAAGATAGGTTATATAGGGCGAGGTGTTGAGGAAGGAATAAGAAAAGTGTTTGGGACTGAGTTGAGTGTATTAGTTGTTGTGATTGATGTTAGCAGGAAGGTAGGTGGTTGAAATGTGTAAAGATTTGTTAATGAGATCATTTGGTTAATAATGTAGGAATTAAGGGTAAGTGATCACTGGAGATAGATATTCAACAGCATATTGAGTGAACAAGTTTTAGCAGGTAGGTAGGCCGGCCGGCCGGCAGAGAGAGACAATGGACTGCCAAATAGGTAGACGTTTTCTACATGGATGGTAAACTATTATTAAAATGGCATGTACACATTTCCATGTGCGACATTCTTGTACACACACACACACACACACACACACACACACACACACACACACACACACACACACACACACACACACACACACACACTGACCCACAGAGACTGCCCAAATATGTATACTAACAGCAGCAGCAGTTGGTGTTCCCAGGCAGGTCACCCATCCAAGTACTAACCAAAGTCAACGGTGTTTAACCTGACAGATGTATGGGAGGAGACGCAGTGTTCTCAAGGTGATAGGTAGGTAGGTAGTATGGCCGTTGCTATTGTATACAAGTAGTAAGTAATCACATGTGAGTGAGTGAGTGAGTGAGTCAGGATACTGGTAACTGCGGCGGGCAGGCAGGCGGAGGATACTCACACATAGCAGCCAATTCTCCATTAATGATAGTACTTATTGCAACTATTTAGTCAAATTAACCAACAACAAATGGACTACTACTACTACTACTACTGTTGCTCCAAAATAGAAATGTTGGGATGCCACCGCTGCCATTGATCTCGCACAAGTTGCTGCTGACAAATGACTCATCTTAGGCCTTGCATATGCTCTCTTAGGCTTCATTTAGTCAATAATTGTAACATCATTGAGTCGGGGGACAGGCAGACAGGCACTTTATACATGTTAGGCTTATAGTGGTCTCCAACACCCACCACCCCACAAGGTCCAACCAGTGACTAACCCTCACTCACTCACCACGCCCCAAGTAGCTAGCTTACTAACTCCTGGATACCTATTTACTGCTAGGTGAACAGAGACATTCGGTGATAGGAAAGGCTACCAACAACTACAGCCCTTTTTCTATTTCTATTTCTATTTCTGCAAACCTAGTCTATTTCCTAGTCTAAACTAACCTAACCTAACCTCACCTAACCTAACCCAACCTAACCTAAGCTAATCTAACATAACCTAACCTAACTAACTCCTGGATACCTATTTACTGCTAGGTGAACAGAGACATTCGGTGATAGGAAAGGCTACTAACAATTACAGCCCTACTTCTACAAACCTACCCTAAACCAACCTAACCTAATCTAACCTAACCTAACCTAACCTAATCTAACCTAACCTCACCTTACCTCACCTTACCTTTCCTCACCTAACATAATCTCACCTCACCTCACCTCACCGAATCTCACCTAACCTAACCTAACCTCACCTCACCTCACCTCACCTCACCTTTCCTCATTTAACATAATCTCACCTCACCTCACCAAAACCTCACCTCACCAAACCTCACTTCACCTCACCTCACCTAACCTAAACCTCACCTAACCTAACCTCACCTCACCTAACCTAACTAACTCCTGGATACTTACTTACTGCTAGGTGAACAGAGGCATTCGGTGATAGGAAACGCTACCAAGAATTACATCTCTTTTTCTATTTCTATTTCTACAAACCTAGCCTATTTCCTAGCCAAAACTAACCTAACCTAATCTAACCTTACCTAACCTAACCTAACTAACTCCTGATCAACCATGCTGTGACTCATACGTCAGGTTGCGAGCAGCCGCGTCTAACAGCCTTGTTGATCAGTCCAGCAACCATGAGGCCTGGTCGACGACCGGGCCGCGGGGACGCTAAGCCCCGAAAGCACCTCAAGGAAGCATCTCAAGGTACTCCTGGATACCTATTTACTGCTAGGTGAACAGAGGCATTCGATGATAGGAAAGATTACCAACAATTACAGCCCTTTTTCTATTTCTATTTCTACAAACCTAGTCTATTTCCTAGCCTAAACTAACCTAACCTAATCTAACCTAACCTAACTAACTCTTGGATACCTATTTACTGCTAGGTGAACAGAGGCATTCGATGATAGGAAAGATTACCAACAATTACAGCCCTTTTTCTATTTCTATTTCTACAAACCTAGTCTATTTCCTAGCCTAAACTAACCTAACCTAATCTAACCTAACCTAACTAACTCTTGGATACCTATTTACTGCTAGGTGAACAGAGGCATTCGGTGATAGGAAACGCTACCAACAATTACAGCCCTATTTCTATTTCTACAAATCTAGCCTATTTCCTAGCCTAACCTAATCTAATCTAATTAACTCCTGGATACTTACTTACTGCTAGGGTGAACAGAGGCATTTGGTGATAGGAAACGCTACCAACATTTACAGCCCCTTTTCTATTTCTATTTTTACAAACCTAGCCTATTTCCTAGCCAAAACTAACCTAACCTAATCTAACCTTACCTAATCTAACCTTACCTAACCTAACTAACTCCTGATCAACCAGGCTGTGACTCATACGTCAGGTTGCGAGCAGCCGCGTCTAACAGCCTTGTTGATCAGTCCAGCAACCATGAGGCCTGGTCGACGACCGGGCCGCGGAGACGCTAAGCCCCGAAAGCACCTCAAGGTACTCCTGGATACCTATTTACTGCTAGGTGAACAGAGGCATTCGGTGATAGGAAACGCTACCAACAATTACAGCCCTATTTCTATTTCTACAAACCTAACCTATTTCCTAGCAATAACTAACCTAACCTAATCTAACCTAACCTAAATTAACTTAACCTAACCTTATCTAAACTAACCTAACTAACTAACTTCTGGATACCTATTTACTGCTAGGTGAATAGAGGCATTCGGTGATAGGAAACGCTACCTACAATTACAGCCCTCTTTCTATTACTATTTCTACAAACATAGCCCATTTCCTAGCCTAAAATAACCTAACCTAACCTAACCCTCCAAACCTAGCTTATTTCCTAGCCTAAATTAACCTGGACCATGATCATGGTTGCTGGACTGTATATATATATATATATATATATATATATATATATATATATATATATATATATATATATATATATATATATATATATATATATATATATATATATATATATATATATATATATATATATATATATATATATATATATATATATATATATTTAAATATATATATATATATCAGTCGGTGGAATAATACAAATATTACACCTAACCAACCACAAAATAACCAACCTTAACCAACATACCCTAACCAATCAACCCTAACCAACATATAGCTTACATATTATCTAAATTGCTTATTAAACCATAATTATGCTTGTATTCTAACCTCAAATTCTAACCTAATTCTAATTCTAACCTAATTCTAATTCTAACCAACCTAACCAACCAACCAACCTAACCAACCAACCTAATCAACCAACCTAAGCAACCTAACCTAACCATCCAACCCAACCCAACCAACCTAACCAACCTAACCTAACCTAACCTAACCTAACCAACCAACCAACCTAACCAACCAACCTAACCAACCAATCTTACCAACCAACCTAACCTAACCTAACCTAACCAACCAACCTAACCAACCAACCTAACCAACCAATCTAACCAACCAACAAACCTAACCAACAAACCTAACCAAACCTAACCTAACCTAACCAACCAACCAACCAACCAACCAACCTAACCAACCAACCTAATCAACCAACCTAAGCAACCTAACCTAACCATCCAACCCAACCCAACCTAACCAACCTAACCTAACCAACCTAACCTAACCTAACCAACCAACCAACCTAACCAACCAACCTAACCAACCAATCTTACCAACCAACCTAACCTAACCTAACCTAACCAACCAACCTAACCAACCAACCTAACCAACCAATCTAGCCTAACCAACCTAACCTAACCAACATAACCTAACCAACCTAACCTAACCTAACAAACCTAACCTAACCTAACCAACCTAACCTAACCTAACCTAACCAACCAACCTAAGCAACCAACCTAACCAACCTAAGCAACCAACCTAAGCAACCTAACCAGCCTTAGCAACCTAACCAACCTAAGCAACCTAACCAACCTAAGCAACCTAAGCAACCTAACCTAATCAACCAACCTAACCTAATCAACCTAAGCAACCTAACCTAAGCAACCTAACCTAACCAACCTAACCTAAGCAACCTAACCTAAGCAACCTAACCTAACCAACCTAACCTAAGCAACCTAACCTAACCAACCAACCTACTTAACCAACCTAACCTAACCAACCTAACCTAACCTCCCTTCTTATTATCTGACACGAACCTTCGGTTCGTGTCAGAGTCCATGAGTGTCCGTGTGCGTGTCCGTGTGAGTGTCCGTGTCCGTGTATCCATGGGGTTTTGGGTCCAGGAAGCTATTTGTGTCGACCCAAATTGCCTCCCTTCTCCCCACCTGAAATCCAGGTGGATTGAAAGACCTGCCCGAGGTCAGTGGATCCAGGTATCCGTCCGTGGCCCCCCGGACTTCAACCCTTCCCCACATTCCAAGGAGTCGGTCAATCAATCTTCGGCTATCCAGAGAATCTATCGAAACTGATGCTCCTACAGGAGGGGACACACAGAGAAATCTGTGCCCTGTACTTGCAACCGTTCCGACAGGCTCGAACGCAGGTCTATCCGGATTAGGAACTTGTTCTATCCGACTAGGCCACGCTGGAGTTGCCTTCTGAATCAAATTTGGCACTTGTATTTATATCTCATAGCAAGGTTAGTTAGTGTCTATTTATCAACAGTTGCAATGATTGAGATGTGAAGTTGTTAATTTGTGTTGACAGTTAGAAAGACCTGACAGCTTTATTTGATAAGGTTGCAGTCCCGTGAGGCAGTTTTATGAATGAATATTGGAGAATTTAGGCTAACTGACATGTGTGTGTGTGTGTGTGTGTGTTTAAAAGTATGTATTAATTAATAATTAATTTTTTCCCTCGTTTTATTTCAGGAATAAATAGCACATAGGCCAAGGACCGAAGGTTTTGGCTGGTTAAATATAGCGTTGTGGCCGCCATTTTCTGTGTTGGGGGGGGGGGATGGAGGGGGCGGTATGGGGGATAGGGGGGGGGGTTAGATGGTGGGGGAGAGGGGCCCTGAGGAGCTACCTTGGGAGGTGTTGTTGGTGGAGGGGGGGGGGGGTTGGTGGGGGAGGGGGCAGGGGGAGAGGGGCCCTGAGGAGCTACCTTGGGAGGTGTTGTTGGTGGTGGTGGTGGGGGGGGGGGTTGGTGGGGGAGGGGGGCCCTGAGGAGCTACCTTGGGAGGTGTTGTTGGTGGTGGGGGGGGGGGTTGTCAGTTAGGTATTTCAATTTAATATTGTAAGATAGGTTATATAGGGCGAGGTGTTGAGGAAGGAATAAGAAAAGTGTTTGGGACTGAGTTGAGTGTATTAGTTGTTGTGATTGATGTTAGCAGGAAGGTAGGTGGTTGAAATGTGTAAAGATTTGTTAATGAGATCATTTGGTTAATAATGTAGGAATTAAGGGTAAGTGATCACTGGAGATAGATATTCAACAGCATATTGAGTGAACAAGTTTTAGCAGGTAGGTAGGCCGGCCGGCCGGCAGAGAGAGACAATGGACTGCCAAATAGGTAGACGTTTTCTACATGGATGGTAAACTATTATTAAAATGGCATGTACACATTTCCATGTGCGACATTCTTGTACACACACACACACACACACACACACACACACACACACACACACACACACACACACACACACACACACACACACACACACACTGACCCACAGAGACTGCCCAAATATGTATACTAACAGCAGCAGCAGTTGGTGTTCCCAGGCAGGTCACCCATCCAAGTACTAACCAAAGTCAACGGTGTTTAACCTGACAGATGTATGGGAGGAGACGCAGTGTTCTCAAGGTGATAGGTAGGTAGGTAGTATGGCCGTTGCTATTGTATACAAGTAGTAAGTAATCACATGTGAGTGAGTGAGTGAGTGAGTCAGGATACTGGTAACTGCGGCGGGCAGGCAGGCGGAGGATACTCACACATAGCAGCCAATTCTCCATTAATGATAGTACTTATTGCAACTATTTAGTCAAATTAACCAACAACAAATGGACTACTACTACTACTACTACTGTTGCTCCAAAATAGAAATGTTGGGATGCCACCGCTGCCATTGATCTCGCACAAGTTGCTGCTGACAAATGACTCATCTTAGGCCTTGCATATGCTCTCTTAGGCTTCATTTAGTCAATAATTGTAACATCATTGAGTCGGGGGACAGGCAGACAGGCACTTTATACATGTTAGGCTTATAGTGGTCTCCAACACCCACCACCCCACAAGGTCCAACCAGTGACTAACCCTCACTCACTCACCACGCCCCAAGTAGCTAGCTTACTAACTCCTGGATACCTATTTACTGCTAGGTGAACAGAGACATTCGGTGATAGGAAAGGCTACCAACAACTACAGCCCTTTTTCTATTTCTATTTCTATTTCTGCAAACCTAGTCTATTTCCTAGTCTAAACTAACCTAACCTAACCTCACCTAACCTAACCCAACCTAACCTAAGCTAATCTAACATAACCTAACCTAACTAACTCCTGGATACCTATTTACTGCTAGGTGAACAGAGACATTCGGTGATAGGAAAGGCTACTAACAATTACAGCCCTACTTCTACAAACCTACCCTAAACCAACCTAACCTAATCTAACCTAACCTAACCTAACCTAATCTAACCTAACCTCACCTTACCTCACCTTACCTTTCCTCACCTAACATAATCTCACCTCACCTCACCTCACCGAATCTCACCTAACCTAACCTAACCTCACCTCACCTCACCTCACCTCACCTCACCTTTCCTCATTTAACATAATCTCACCTCACCTCACCAAAACCTCACCTCACCAAACCTCACTTCACCTCACCTCACCTAACCTAAACCTCACCTAACCTAACCTCACCTCACCTAACCTAACTAACTCCTGGATACTTACTTACTGCTAGGTGAACAGAGGCATTCGGTGATAGGAAACGCTACCAAGAATTACATCTCTTTTTCTATTTCTATTTCTACAAACCTAGCCTATTTCCTAGCCAAAACTAACCTAACCTAATCTAACCTTACCTAACCTAACCTAACTAACTCCTGATCAACCATGCTGTGACTCATACGTCAGGTTGCGAGCAGCCGCGTCTAACAGCCTTGTTGATCAGTCCAGCAACCATGAGGCCTGGTCGACGACCGGGCCGCGGGGACGCTAAGCCCCGAAAGCACCTCAAGGAAGCATCTCAAGGTACTCCTGGATACCTATTTACTGCTAGGTGAACAGAGGCATTCGATGATAGGAAAGATTACCAACAATTACAGCCCTTTTTCTATTTCTATTTCTACAAACCTAGTCTATTTCCTAGCCTAAACTAACCTAACCTAATCTAACCTAACCTAACTAACTCTTGGATACCTATTTACTGCTAGGTGAACAGAGGCATTCGATGATAGGAAAGATTACCAACAATTACAGCCCTTTTTCTATTTCTATTTCTACAAACCTAGTCTATTTCCTAGCCTAAACTAACCTAACCTAATCTAACCTAACCTAACTAACTCTTGGATACCTATTTACTGCTAGGTGAACAGAGGCATTCGGTGATAGGAAACGCTACCAACAATTACAGCCCTATTTCTATTTCTACAAATCTAGCCTATTTCCTAGCCTAACCTAATCTAATCTAATTAACTCCTGGATACTTACTTACTGCTAGGGTGAACAGAGGCATTTGGTGATAGGAAACGCTACCAACATTTACAGCCCCTTTTCTATTTCTATTTTTACAAACCTAGCCTATTTCCTAGCCAAAACTAACCTAACCTAATCTAACCTTACCTAATCTAACCTTACCTAACCTAACTAACTCCTGATCAACCAGGCTGTGACTCATACGTCAGGTTGCGAGCAGCCGCGTCTAACAGCCTTGTTGATCAGTCCAGCAACCATGAGGCCTGGTCGACGACCGGGCCGCGGAGACGCTAAGCCCCGAAAGCACCTCAAGGTACTCCTGGATACCTATTTACTGCTAGGTGAACAGAGGCATTCGGTGATAGGAAACGCTACCAACAATTACAGCCCTATTTCTATTTCTACAAACCTAACCTATTTCCTAGCAATAACTAACCTAACCTAATCTAACCTAACCTAAATTAACTTAACCTAACCTTATCTAAACTAACCTAACTAACTAACTTCTGGATACCTATTTACTGCTAGGTGAATAGAGGCATTCGGTGATAGGAAACGCTACCTACAATTACAGCCCTCTTTCTATTACTATTTCTACAAACATAGCCCATTTCCTAGCCTAAAATAACCTAACCTAACCTAACCCTCCAAACCTAGCTTATTTCCTAGCCTAAATTAACCTGGACCATGATCATGGTTGCTGGACTGATATATATATATATATATATATATATATATATATATATATATATATATATATATATATATATATATATATATATATATATATATATATATATATATATATATATATATATATATATATATATATATTTAAATATATATATATATATCAGTCGGTGGAATAATACAAATATTACACCTAACCAACCACAAAATAACCAACCTTAACCAACATACCCTAACCAATCAACCCTAACCAACATATAGCTTACATATTATCTAAATTGCTTATTAAACCATAATTATGCTTGTATTCTAACCTCAAATTCTAACCTAATTCTAATTCTAACCTAATTCTAATTCTAACCAACCTAACCAACCAACCAACCTAACCAACCAACCTAATCAACCAACCTAAGCAACCTAACCTAACCATCCAACCCAACCCAACCTAACCAACCTAACCTAACCAACCTAACCTAACCTAACCAACCAACCAACCTAACCAACCAACCTAACCAACCAATCTTACCAACCAACCTAACCTAACCTAACCTAACCAACCAACCTAACCAACCAACCTAACCAACCAATCTAACCTAACCAACAAACCTAACCAACCAACCTAACCTAACCTAACCAACCAACCAACCAACCAACCAACCTAACCAACCAACCTAATCAACCAACCTAAGCAACCTAACCTAACCATCCAACCCAACCCAACCTAACCAACCTAACCTAACCAACCTAACCTAACCTAACCAACCAACCAACCTAACCAACCAACCTAACCAACCAATCTTACCAACCAACCTAACCTAACCTAACCTAACCAACCAACCTAACCAACCAACCTAACCAACCAATCTAGCCTAACCAACCTAACCTAACCAACATAACCTAACCAACCTAACCTAACCTAACAAACCTAACCTAACCTAACCAACCTAACCTAACCTAACCTAACCAACCAACCTAAGCAACCAACCTAACCAACCTAAGCAACCAACCTAAGCAACCTAACCAGCCTTAGCAACCTAACCAACCTAAGCAACCTAACCAACCTAAGCAACCTAAGCAACCTAACCTAATCAACCAACCTAACCTAATCAACCTAAGCAACCTAACCTAAGCAACCTAACCTAACCAACCTAACCTAAGCAACCTAACCTAAGCAACCTAACCTAACCAACCTAACCTAAGCAACCTAACCTAACCAACCAACCTACTTAACCAACCTAACCTAACCAACCTAACCTAACCTCCCTTCTTATTATCTGACACGAACCTTCGGTTCGTGTCAGAGTCCATGAGTGTCCGTGTGCGTGTCCGTGTGAGTGTCCGTGTCCGTGTATCCATGGGGTTTTGGGTCCAGGAAGCTATTTGTGTCGACCCAAATTGCCTCCCTTCTCCCCACCTGAAATCCAGGTGGATTGAAAGACCTGCCCGAGGTCAGTGGATCCAGGTATCCGTCCGTGGCCCCCCGGACTTCAACCCTTCCCCACATTCCAAGGAGTCGGTCAATCAATCTTCGGCTATCCAGAGAATCTATCGAAACTGATGCTCCTACAGGAGGGGACACACAGAGAAATCTGTGCCCTGTACTTGCAACCGTTCCGACAGGCTCGAACGCAGGTCTATCCGGATTAGGAACTTGTTCTATCCGACTAGGCCACGCTGGAGTTGCCTTCTGAATCAAATTTGGCACTTGTATTTATATCTCATAGCAAGGTTAGTTAGTGTCTATTTATCAACAGTTGCAATGATTGAGATGTGAAGTTGTTAATTTGTGTTGACAGTTAGAAAGACCTGACAGCTTTATTTGATAAGGTTGCAGTCCCGTGAGGCAGTTTTATGAATGAATATTGGAGAATTTAGGCTAACTGACATGTGTGTGTGTGTGTGTGTGTGTGTTTAAAAGTATGTATTAATTAATAATTAATTTTTTCCCTCGTTTTATTTCAGGAATAAATAGCACATAGGCCAAGGACCGAAGGTTTTGGCTGGTTAAATATAGCGTTGTGGCCGCCATTTTCTGTGTTGGGGGGGGGGGATGGAGGGGGCGGTATGGGGGACGGGGGGGGGGGTTAGATGGTGGGGGAGAGGGGCCCTGAGGAGCTACCTTGGGAGGTGTTGTTGGTGGAGGGGGGGGGGGGGTTGGTGGGGGAGGGGCAGGGGGAGAGGGGCCCTGAGGAGCTACCTTGGGAGGTGTTGTTGGTGGTGGTGGTGGGGGGGGGGGTTGGTGGGGGAGGGGGGCCCTGAGGAGCTACCTTGGGGGTGTTGTTGGTGGTGGGGGGGGGGGGTTGTCAGTTAGGTATTTCAATTTAATATTGTAAGATAGGTTATATAGGGCGAGGTGTTGAGGAAGGAATAAGAAAAGTGTTTGGGACTGAGTTGAGTGTATTAGTTGTTGTGATTGATGTTAGCAGGAAGGTAGGTGGTTGAAATGTGTAAAGATTTGTTAATGAGATCATTTGGTTAATAATGTAGGAATTAAGGGTAAGTGATCACTGGAGATAGATATTCAACAGCATATTGAGTGAACAAGTTTTAGCAGGTAGGTAGGCCGGCCGGCCGGCAGAGAGAGACAATGGACTGCCAAATAGGTAGACGTTTTCTACATGGATGGTAAACTATTATTAAAATGGCATGTACACATTTCCATGTGCGACATTCTTGTACACACACACACACCACACACACACACACACAACACACACACACACACACACACACACACACACACACACACACACTGACCCACAGAGACTGCCCAAATATGTATACTAACAGCAGCAGCAGTTGGTGTTCCCAGGCAGGTCACCCATCCAAGTACTAACCAAAGTCAACGGTGTTTAACCTGACAGATGTATGGGAGGAGACGCAGTGTTCTCAAGGTGATAGGTAGGTAGGTAGTATGGCCGTTGCTATTGTATACAAGTAGTAAGTAATCACATGTGAGTGAGTGAGTGAGTGAGTCAGGATACTGGTAACTGCGGCGGGCAGGCAGG
>NW_027189667.1:0-115605 GCF_040958095.1 Procambarus clarkii
TACGCCTTAATCCGCTTGTGTCAATTTTAAAGGAATATATTAGTGAATATTTATTTATGTAAATTGATATATATATATATATATATATATATATATATATATATATATATATATATATATATATATATATATATATATATATATATATATATATATATATATATATATATATATAAAGAGAATGTCTGTCTATGTAATGAGGCCACATGCTGGAGGCTGCAGCCATACACAGATTTATTTTAAAATTTATTTATTAATATATTATTAAGGCTTATTATTACTAAATTAATGTATTTGTAGAGGGAATGGTCTGGGGTAGGGAACGGGCATAGGTTGGTCAGTGTTGACTTTAGCTAAAGGATTTAGGAATAATTATTAATTATTCTTATCACTCCCCCCCCCTACCAATTTAATTAAAGTTAATTGTAAAATAATGCTTGAGATGGCTGAAGACTTTTTCGTACTTAGAAAAAACCTAAATTAAACACATAAAGAAGTTTATTGGTCCTGATTTAAGTTAAAGGAAGAGGTGCAAAGGTGGTGGTGGGGGTGGGGGGAGGATACGGGATTTAGAGGTGGAATGAAGAGAGGGAACAGGGGAGTGGTGCAGGTGAAACAGGGAGGAACAGGGGGTGCTGTACAGGTGATACAGGGATGGGGATGGGGGAACAGGGGGAGTGGTGCAGATGAAACAGGGATGAAGAGGGAGAAACAGGGGGGAGTGGTGCAGGTGAAACAGGGATGAAGAGGGAGAAACAGAGGGAGTGGTGCAGGTGAAACAGGGATGGGGATGGGGAACAGGGGGAGTGGTGCAGGTGAAACAGGGATGGGGAGGGGGGAACAGGGGGAGTGGTGCAGGTGAAACAGGGATGCAGAGGGAGAAACAGGGGGGAGTGGTGCAGGTGAAACAGGGATTAAAGGAAAATTTATATAAGTAGATAGATGGATGTTTACATTGATTGCTAAATATATACATTGACGGATAGACGGATGCATAGATGCATCCGTCTATCTGATGGATGGAAAGACATATGAGTAGATGGATGGATAGACAGAAGAGTTGATGGACGGATAAATGGAATATAAATGTATATAATGATAAATGGTTGGTTTATGGGAAGATAGATTGATGGATTGACAGATATAAGTAGATAGATGATGGATCCATTGATGGATTCATTTGTGCTTATCTCTTGAGGTTCTTCTTGAGATGATTTCGGGCTTTAGTGTCCCCGCGGTCCGGTCCTCGACCAAACCTCCACCCCCAGGAAGCAGCCCGTGACAGCTGACTAACACCCAGGTACCTGTTTTACTGCAAGGTATCAGGGGCACAGGGTGAAAGAAACTCTGCCCATTGTTTCTCGGCGGCGCCCGGAATCGAACCCGGGACCACAGGATCACAAGTCCAGTGTCCAGTGTGCTGTCCGCTCGGCCGACTGGCTCCCCGGTCGGAGGGGAGCCGGTGAACAGGCGAATCAGGTTAAAGAATATCTGTCGATTTGCTATTGCATCAACTGAGATTCGATATGGGACCATTAGGATTATAACCAACGAACTCTCTCCGTTTAGACGGTAGCCTCCAGTTGTGTGTGTGTGTGTGTGTGTGTGTGTGTGTGTGTGTGTGTGTGTGTGTGTGTGTGTGTGTGTTAGAGAGAAATAGATGTAGTAGATATAAAAAAATGGAAAAATACATATATTTGATAGGCGGGGTCCAAGAGCTAATAACTCGATTCTGCAGATACATATAGTAAATACAAGGAGAAAATAAATACACACACACACACACATTAATTGATAATGGACTGTTTTGTGTGCGTATCCATGTGTACTATTGTCAAGACCGACAGACACGTGAAGCTATGTGTGTGTATGTGTACCTGTAATTGAACTGACATGTGTACGGTAATTATCTGTATGTGTCCATTTTAAAGGTACACATTAGTGAATGTGTATTTATGTAAATTGATTGACATATGTACGTGTGCGCGCGATTAGTGTTACTTTAATTTATATGGTTAACATTTATACGTTTGAATGACATAGTTTCCCATTATTGTCACATTTTTTGTTACATGTCTACTATTGTCAAGATGGACAGACACGTCCAGCTATGAGTGTTTATGTGTACCAGTAATTGAACTGACATGTGTACTGCAACTATCTGCGTGTGTCCATTTTAAAGGAATATATTAGTGAATGTTTATTTATGTAAATTGATTGGAATATGTATGTGGACGCTCGGTTAGTGTAACTGTAATTTATATGGTTAACGTTTGAATGACATAGTTTCCCCTCATTGTCACATTTTTGTTACTATTTCGCTGTTCACTCTCACTCTCTCTGAATCCCGTGGACTAATTGTGCTCACGTGTGTTTGTGTAGGGAAGGGGAACCATAGGCTTTTCACACAATAATTTGCAACTATTTGCTGAGAAAAGTTTCAAAAGATCATCTATGTTTTTAATAAGGTTCTTTTTCCTAACATACAAGTCAATCACACAGTACCTAACCTCAGTCAGAAACACTTTTCTTACTATATCTCGCAACGTCTTTTGCATATATATCCTATCTTAAATAATTAACAATTTTAATTCATAACTGCCAACCCCCCTCCCATCCAAAGCTTTCAAAGCCACCAAACATCATTCCTTTCCCTTAACCTCTCCCAAATTATCTTTTGCACCAATTCACAAACAAGGGGGCTTTATAGCTGAGTGGACGTCGCTCTCGACTCGTAATCGTAGCTCATTCGATCCCACGGTGATGGAACAACGGAAATCAGCAGAGTTTCTATCATTCTGATGCCCTGTTACCTAGCAGTAAATATGTACCTGGGCGTTAGACAGCTGTTACGGGCTGCTTCCTGGGTGTGTGTGTGTGGAATGTTTTTTAGTTAGTAATAATTGATTGATTGACAGTTGAGAGGCGGGCCGAAAGAGTAGAGCTCAACCCTCGCAAGCATAACTAGGTGAACACAACTAGATAAATACTAACCAACCACGATCTCGACAATCCATTACACACACAACCCCCCCTCCCCCCCCCCCCCCAAACTCCCGAAATCGTTCTACCTAAATCAATAAAAAATTAAAACAAATCAATTAATTCACCACAAATACTAACTATAAATAAAGGAACCAAATTTGAGACATACAGCGACTCCAGCGTGGTCTAGTCGGAAGAGAACGTGTTCTCATCTGGATAGATTGCGATCGAGTCTGTCGGAACGGGTGTGTAACTGCAGGGCACAAATATTTGTGTGTCCCCTCCTGTAGCTGCCTCTGTTTCGACAGGTTCCCTGGATAGCTGGAATTGACCTGGCCCTTGGAAAGTGGGGAAGGGGTGAAATCCGTTGGGCCCACGGATGGATACCTTGGATCCATGGACCTAGAGCAGGTCTAATCACCTGGGATTCGAACCCACGGTGGGAATAAGGGAGGAGATATGGGAAGGGGGGGGGGGGAAGGATGTTTCCCTGGAACCAAACCTCACATAAACCCGGACACTCACACACACACCCTCACCCGAACACTCACAGGGGCACTCACACTCACACACTCCCATAGACTGTGATAAGGGAGACCATCTGAGGGGACACAGATGGCCTCCTGGACCCACAGGTATAACCGGACACACACACACCCGGACACTCACAGGACACTCACACACACTCGCCCGGACACTCACAGGGATATACACACTCACACACAGACACACATCCATAGACACAAACTGTGATAAGGGAGACCATCTGAGGGGACACAGATGGCCTCCTGGACACACAAGTATATATCAATATTTAATTTAATATTTATTTTTAATTTTATTAAATAAGTAATCAAATTAATGTTTTTTAATAAATTATTATTTTATTAAATTATTAAATAATTATATTAATAAAACAAATTAAATTAAATTTAATAATTAAATATTTATTATTTAATTTACAAATATGACAGATTTTTTAAATATATATATATATATATATATATATATAATATATATATATATATATATATATATATATATATATATATATATATATATATACATACATGCGAACAAGCCTTAATGGTCCCCAGGACTATATGCAACTGAAAACTCACATGCCAGAAGTGACTCGAACCCATACTGCCAGGAGCAATGCAACTGGTATGTACAGGACGCCTTAATCCGCTTGTGTCAATTTTAAAGGAATATATTAGTGAATATTTATTTATGTAAATTGATATATATATATATATATATATATATATATATATATATATATATATATATATATATATATATATATATATATATATATATATATATATATATATATATAAAGAGAATGTCTGTCTATGTAATGAGGCCACATGCTGGAGGCTGCAGCCATACACAGATTTATTTTAAAATTTATTTATTAATATATTATTAAGGCTTATTATTACTAAATTAATGTATTTGTAGAGGGAATGGTCTGGGGTAGGGAACGGGCATAGGTTGGTCAGTGTTGACTTTAGCTAAAGGATTTAGGAATAATTATTAATTATTCTTATCACTCCCCCCCCCTACCAATTTAATTAAAGTTAATTGTAAAATAATGCTTGAGATGGCTGAAGACTTTTTCGTACTTAGAAAAAACCTAAATTAAACACATAAAGAAGTTTATTGGTCCTGATTTAAGTTAAAGGAAGAGGTGCAAAGGTGGTGGTGGGGGTGGGGGGGGAGGATACGGGATTTAGAGGTAGAATGAAGAGAGGGAACAGGAGGAGTGGTGCAGGTGAAACAGGGAGGAACAGGGGGTGCTGTACAGGTGATACAGGGGATGGAGATGGGGGAACAGGGGAGTGGTGGCAGATGAAACAGGGATGAAGAGGGAGAAACAGGGGGGAGTGGTGCAGGTGAAACAGGGATGAAGAGGGAGAAACAGAGGGAGTGGTGCAGGTGAAACAGGGATGGGGATGAGGGAACAGGGGGAGTGGTGCAGGTGAAACAGGGATGGGGATGGGGGAACAGGGGGAGTGGTGCAGGTGAAACAGGGATGCAGAGGGAGAAACAGGGGGGAGTGGTGCAGGTGAAACAGGGATTAAAGGAAAATTTATATAAGTAGATAGATGGATGTTTACATTGATTGCTAAATATATACATTGACGGATAGGACGGATGCATAGATGCATCCGTCTATCTGATGGATGGAAAGACATATGAGTAGATGGATGGATAGACAGAAGGAGTTGATGGACGGATAAATTGGAATATAAATGTATATAATGATAAATGGTTGGTTTATGGGAAGTTAGATTGATGGATTGACAGATATAAGTAGATAGATAGATGGATCCATTGATGGATTCATTTGTGCTTATCTCTTGAGGTTCTTCTTGAGATGATTTCGGGTCTTTAGTGTCCCTGCGGTCCGGTCCTCGACCAAACCTCCACTCCCAGGAAGCGGCCCGTGACAGCTGACTAACACCCAGGTACCTGTTTTACTGCAAGGTATCAGGGGCACAGGGTGAAAGAAACTCTGCCTATTGTTTCTCGGCGGCGCCCGGAATCGAACCCGGGACCACAGGATCACAAGTCCAGTGTCCAGTGTGCTGTCCGCTCGGCCGACTGGCTCCCCGGTCGGAGGGGAGCCGGTGAACAGGCGAATCAGGTTAAAGAATATCTGTCGATTTGCTATTGCATCAACTGAGATTCGATATGGGACCATTAGGATTATAACCAACGAACTCTCTCCGTTTAGACGGTAGGCCTCCAGTTTGTGTGTGTGTGTGTGTGTGTGTGTGTGTGTGTGTGTGTGTGTGTGTGTGTGTGTGTGTGTGGTTAGAGAGAAATAGATGTAGTAGATATAAAAAAAATGGAAAAAATACATATATTTGATAGGCGGGGTCCAAGAGCTAATACTCGATTCTGCAGATACATATAGTAAATACAAGGAGAAAATAAATACACACACACACACACACATTAATTGATAATGGACTGTTTTGTGTGCGTATCCATGTGTACTATTGTCAAGACCGACAGACACGTGAAGCTATGTGTGTGTATGTGTACCTGTAATTGAACTGACATGTGTACGGTAATTATCTGTATGTGTCCATTTTAAAGGTACACATTAGTGAATGTGTATTTATGTAAATTGATTGACATATGTACGTGTGCGCGCGATTAGTGTTACTTTAATTTATATGGTTAACATTTATACGTTTGAATGACATAGTTTCCCATTATTGTCACATTTTTTGTTACATGTCTACTATTGTCAAGATGGACAGACACGTCCAGCTATGAGTGTTTATGTGTACCAGTAATTGAACTGACATGTGTACTGCAACTATCTGCGTGTGTCCATTTTAAAGGAATATATTAGTGAATGTTTATTTATGTAAATTGATTGGAATATGTATTTGGAACGCTCGGTTAGTGTAACTGTAATTTATATGGTTAACGTTTGAATGACATAGTTTCCCCTCATTGTCACATTTTTTGTTACTATTTCGCTGTTCACTTTCACTCTCTCTGAATCCCGTGGACTAATTGTGCTCACAGTGTGTTTGTGTAGGGAAGGGGGAACCATAGGCTTTTCACACAATAATTTGTAACTATTTGCTGAGAAAAAGTTTCAAAAGATCATCTATGTTTTTAATAAGTGTTCTTTTTCCTAACATACAAGTCAATCACACAGTACCTAACCTCAGTCAGAAACACTTTTCTTACTATATCTCGCAACGTCTTTTGCATATATATCCTATCTTAAATAATTAACAATTTTAATTCATAACTGCCAACCCCCCTCCCATCCAAAGCTTTCAAAGCCACCAACATCATTCCTTTCCCTTAACCGCTCCCAAATTATCTTTTGCACCAATTCACAAACAAGGGGGCTTTATAGCTGAGTGGACGTCGCTCTCGACTCGTAATCGTAGCTCATTCGATCCCACGGTGATGGAACAAGCGGAAATCAGCAGAGTTTCTATCATTCTGATGCCCTTGTTACCTAGCAGTAAATATGTACCTGGGCGTTAGACAGCTGTTACGGGCTGCTTCCTGGGTGTGTGTGTGTGGAATGTTTTTTATTAGTAATAATTGATTGATTGACAGTTGAGAGGCGGGCCGAAAGAGTAGAGCTCAACCCTCGCAAGCATAACTAGGTGAACACAACTAGATAAATACTAACCAACCACGATCACGACAATCCATTACACACACAACCCCCCCTCCCCCCCCCAAACTCCCGAAATCGTTCTACCTAAATCAATAAAAAATTAAAAGAAATCAATTAATTCACCACAAATACTAACTATAAATAAAGGAACCAAATTTGAGACATACAGCGACTCCAGCGTGGTCTAGTCGGAAGAGAACGTGTTCTCATCTGGATAGAATGCGATCGAGTCTGTCGGAACGGGTGTGTAACTGCAGGGCACAAATATTTGTGTGTCCCCTCCTGTAGCTGCCTCTGTTTCGACAGGTTCCCTGGATAGCTGGAATTGACCTGGCCCTTGGAAAGTGGGGAAGGGGTGAAATCCGTTGGCCCACGGATGGATACCTTGGATCCATGGACCTAGAGCAGGTCTAATCACCTGGGATTCGAACCCACGGTGGGAATAAGGGAGGAGATATGGGAAGGGGGGGGGGGGGGGGGGAAGGATGTTTCCCTGGAACCAAACCTCACATAAACCCGGACACCCACACACACACCCTCACCCGAACACTCACAGGGGCACTCACACTCACACACTCCCATAGACTGTGATAAGGGAGACCATCTGAGGGGACACAGATGGCCTCCTGGACCCACAGGTATAACCGGACACACACACACCGGACACTCACAGAGACACTCACACACACTCGCCCGGACACTCATAGGGATATACACACTCACACACAGACACACATCCATAGACACAAACTGTGATAAGGGAGACCATCTGAGGGGACACAGATGGCCTCCTGGACACACAAGTATATATCAATATTTAATTTAATATTTATTTTTTAATTTTATTAAATAAGTAATCAAATTAATGTTTTTTAATAAATTATTATTTTATTAAATTATTAAATAATTATATTAATAAAACAAATTAAATTAAATTTAATAATTAAATATTTATTATTTAATTTACAAATATGACAGATTTTTTAAATATATATATATATATATATATATATATATAAATATAAATATATATATATATATATATATATATATATATATATATATATATATATATATATATATACATACATGCGAACAAGCCTTAATGGTCCCCAGGACTATATGCAACTGAAAACTCACATGCCAGAAGTGACTCGAACCCATACTGCCAGGAGCAATGCAACTGGTATGTACAGGACGCCTTAATCCGCTTGTGTCAATTTTAAAGGAATATATTAGTGAATATTTATTTATGTAAATTGATATATATATATATATATATATATATATATATATATATATATATATATACATATATATATATATATATATATATATATATATATATATATATATATATATATATATATATATATAAAGAGAGTGTCTGTCTATGTAATGAGGCCACATGCTGGAGGCTGCAGCCATACACAGATTTATTTTAAAATTTATTTATTAATATATTATTAAGGCTTATTATTACTAAATTAATGTATTTGTAGAGGGAATGGTCAGGGGTAGGGAACGGGCATAGGTTGGTCAGTGTTGACTTTAGCTAAAGGATTTAGGAATAATTATTAATTATTCTTATCACTCCCCCCCCCTTACCAATTTAATTAAAGTTAATTGTAAAATAATGCTTGAGATGGCTGAAGACTTTTTCGTACTTAGAAAAAACCTAAATTAAACACATAAAGAAGTTTATTGGTCCTGATTTAAGTTAAAGGAAGAGGTGCAAAGGTGGTGGTGGGGGTGGGGGGGAGGATACGGGATTTAGAGGTAGAATGAAGAGAGGGAACAGGAGGAGTGGTGCAGGTGAAACAGGGAGGAACAGGGGGTGCTGTACAGGTGATACAGGGATGGAGATGGGGGAACAGGGGGAGTGGTGCAGATGAAACAGGGATGAAGAGGGAGAAACAGGGGGGAGTGGTGCAGGTGAAACAGGGATGAAGAGGGAGAAACAGAGGGAGTGGTGCAGGTGAAACAGGGATGGGGATGAGGGAACAGGGGGAGTGGTGCAGGTGAAACAGGGATGGGGATGGGGGAACAGGGGGAGTGGTGCAGGTGAAACAGGGATGCAGAGGGAGAAACAGGGGGGAGTGGTGCAGGTGAAACAGGGATTAAAGGAAAATTTATATAAGTAGATAGATGGATGTTTACATTGATTGCTAAATATATACATTGACGGATAGACGGATGCATAGATGCATCCGTCTATCTGATGGATGGAAAGACATATGAGTAGATGGATGGATAGACAGAAGAGTTGATGGACGGATAAATGGAATATAAATGTATATAATGATAAATGGTTGGTTTATGGGAAGTTAGATTGATGGATTGACAGATATAAGTAGATAGATAGATGGATCCATTGATGGATTCATTTGTGCTTATCTCTTGAGGTTCTTCTTGAGATGATTTCGGGTCTTTAGTGTCCCTGCGGTCCGGTCCTCGACCAAACCTCCACTCCCAGGAAGCGGCCCGTGACAGCTGACTAACACCCAGGTACCTGTTTTACTGCCAGGTATCAGGGGCACAGGGTGAAAGAAACTCTGCCTATTGTTTCTCGGCGGCGCCCGGAATCGAACCCGGGACCACAGGATCACAAGTCCAGTGTCCAGTGTGCTGTCCGCTCGGCCGACTGGCTCCCCGGTCGGAGGGGAGCCGGTGAACAGGCGAATCAGGTTAAAGAATATCTGTCGATTTGCTATTGCATCAACTGAGATTCGATATGGGACCATTAGGATTATAACCAACGAACTCTCTCCGTTTAGACGGTAGGCCTCCAGTTTGTGTGTGTGTGTGTGTGTGTGTGTGTGTGTGTGTGTGTGTGTGTGTGTGTGTGTGTGTGTGTGTTAGAGAGAAATAGATGTAGTAGATATAAAAAAATGGAAAAATACATATATTTGATAGGCGGGGTCCAAGAGCTAATAACTCGATTCTGCAGATACATATAGTAAATACAAGGAGAAAATAAATACACACACACACACACACATTAATTGATAATGGACTGTTTTGTGTGCGTATCCATGTGTACTATTGTCAAGACCGACAGACACGTGAAGCTATGTGTGTGTATGTGTACCTGTAATTGAACTGACATGTGTACGGTAATTATCTGTATGTGTCCATTTTAAAGGTACACATTAGTGAATGTGTATTTATGTAAATTGATTGACATATGTACGTGTGCGCGCGATTAGTGTTACTTTAATTTATATGGTTAACATTTATACGTTTGAATGACATAGTTTCCCATTATTGTCACATTTTTTGTTACATGTCTACTATTGTCAAGATGGACAGACACGTCCAGCTATGAGTGTTTATGTGTACCAGTAATTGAACTGACATGTGTACTGCAACTATCTGCGTGTGTCCATTTTAAAGGAATATATTAGTGAATGTTTATTTATGTAAATTGATTGGAATATGTATTTGGACGCTCGGTTAGTGTAACTGTAATTTATATGGTTAACGTTTGAATGACATAGTTTCCCCTCATTGTCACATTTTTTGTTACTATTTCGCTGTTCACTTTCACTCTCTCTGAATCCCGTGGACTAATTGTGCTCACGTGTGTTTGTGTAGGGAAGGGGGAACCATAGGCTTTTCACACAATAATTTGTAACTATTTGCTGAGAAAAGTTTCAAAAGATCATCTATGTTTTTAATAAGTGTTCTTTTTCCTAACATACAAGTCAATCACACAGTACCTAACCTCAGTCAGAAACACTTTTCTTACTATATCTCGCAACGTCTTTTGCATATATATCCTATCTTAAATAATTAACAATTTTCATTCATAACTGCCAACCCCCCTCCCATCCAAAGCTTTCAAAGCCACCAAACATCATTCCTTTCCCTTAACCGCTCCCAAATTATCTTTTGCACCAATTCACAAACAAGGGGGCTTTATAGCTGAGTGGACGTCGCTCTCGACTCGTAATCGTAGCTCATTCGATCCCACGGTGATGGAACAAGCGGAAATCAGCAGAGTTTCTATCATTCTGATGCCCTTGTTACCTAGCAGTAAATATGTACCTGGGCGTTAGACAGCTGTTACGGGCTGCTTCCTGGGTGTGTGTGTGTGGAATGTTTTTTATTAGTAATAATTGATTGATTGACAGTTGAGAGGCGGGCCGAAAGAGTAGAGCTCAACCCTCGCAAGCATAACTAGGTGAACACAACTAGATAAATACTAACCAACCACGATCACGACAATCCATTACACACACAACCCCCCCTCCCCCCCCCCAAACTCCCGAAATCGTTCTACCTAAATCAATAAAAAATTGAAAGAAATCAATTAATTCACCACAAATACTAACTATAAATAAAGGAACCAAATTTGAGACATACAGCGACTCCAGCGTGGTCTAGTCGGAAGAGAACGTGTTCTCATCTGGATAGATTGCGATCGAGTCTGTCGGAACGGGTGTGTAACTGCAGGGCACAAATATTTGTGTGTCCCCTCCTGTAGCTGCCTCTGTTTCGACAGGTTCCCTGGATAGCTGGAATTGACCTGGCCCTTGGAAAGTGGGGAAGGGGTGAAATCCGTTGGGCCCACGGATGGATACCTTGGATCCATGGACCTAGAGCAGGTCTAATCACCTGGGATTCGAACCCACGGTGGGAATAAGGGAGGAGATATGGGAAGGGGGGGGGGGGGAGGATGTTTCCCTGGAACCAAACCTCACATAAACCCGGACACCCACACACACACCCTCACCCGAACACTCACAGGGGCACTCACACTCACACACTCCCATAGACTGTGATAAGGGAGACCATCTGAGGGGACACAGATGGCCTCCTGGACCCACAGGTATAACCGGACACACACACACCCGGACACTCACAGAGACACTCACACACACTCGCCCGGACACTCATAGGGATATACACACTCACACACAGACACACATCCATAGACACAAACTGTGATAAGGGAGACCATCTGAGGGGACACAGATGGCCTCCTGGACACACAAGTATATATCAATATTTAATTTAATATTTATTTTTTAATTTTATTAAAAAAGTAATCAAATTAATGTTTTTTTAATAAATTATTATTTTATTAAATTATTAAATAATTATATTAATAAAACAAATTAAATTAAATATAATAATTAAATATTTATTATTTAATTTACAAATATGACAGATTTTTTAAATATATATATATATATATATATATATATATATATATATATATATATATATATATATATATATATATATATATAAATATATATATATATATATATATATATATATATATATATATATATATATATATATATATATATATATACATACATGCGAACAAGCCTTAATGGTCCCCAGGACTATATGCAACTGAAAACTCACATGCCAGAAGTGACTCGAACCCATACTGCCAGGAGCAATGCAACTGGTATGTACAGGACGCCTTAATCCGCTTGTGTCAATTTTAAAGGAATATATTAGTGAATATTTATTTATGTAAATTGATATATATATATATATATATATATATATATATATATATATATATATATATATATACATATATATATATATATATATATATATATATATATATATATATATATATATATATATATATATATATATATATATATATATGAATGAAAACTCACACCCCAGAAGTGACTCGAACCCATACTCCCAGAAGCATCGCAACTGGTAACTACAGGGCGCCTTAATCCGCTTGACCATCACGGCCGTCAAAAGGAAGTGATAGCCGAGGCTATTTGAGCCACTTCCCCGACGGCAACTCGGATGGTAATCTTGGGCATAGCATTTCACCAAATCACCTCATTCTTTGGGGCACACGTGAGGAACACAAATGCAAACAAGCCTGAATGGTCCCCAGGACTATATGCGAATGAAAACTCACACCCCAGAAGTGACTCGAACCCATACTCCCAGAAGCATCGCAACTGGTAACTACAGGGCGCCTTAATCCGCTTGACCATCACGGCCGTCAAAAGGAAGTGATAGCCGAGGCTATTTGAGCCACTTCCCCGACGGCAACTCGGATGGTAATCTTGGGCATAGCATTTCACCAAATCACCTCATTCTTTGGGGCACACGTGAGGAACACAAATGCAAACAAGCCTGAATGGTCCCCAGGACTATATGCGAATGAAAACTCACACCCCAGAAGTGACTCGAACCCATACTCCCAGAAGCATCGCAACTGGTAACTACAGGGCGCCTTAATCCGCTTGACCAGATTAATAGCCAAATAGCCTCGGCTATCACTTCCTTTTGACGGCCGTGATGGTCAAGCGGATTAAGGCGCCCTGTAGTTACCAGTTGCGATGCTTCTGGGAGTATGGGTTCGAGTCACTTCTGGGGTGTGAGTTTTCATTCGCATATAGTCCTGGGGACCATTCAGGCTTGTTTGCATATATATATATATATATATATAAAGAGAATGTCTGTCTATGTAATGAGGCCACATGCTGGAGGCTGCAGCCATACACAGATTTATTTTAAAATTTATTTATTAATATATTATTAAGGCTTATTATTACTAAATTAATGTATTTGTAGAGGGAATGGTCAGGGGTAGGGAACGGGCATAGGTTGGTCAGTGTTGACTTTAGCTAAAGGATTTAGGAATAATTATTAATTATTCTTATCACTCCCCCCCCCTTACCAATTTAATTAAAGTTAATTGTAAAATAATGCTTGAGATGGCTGAAGACTTTTTCGTACTTAGAAAAAACCTAAATTAAACACATAAAGAAGTTTATTGGTCCTGATTTAAGTTAAAGGAAGAGGTGCAAAGGTGGTGGTGGGGGTGGGGGGGAGGATACGGGATTTAGAGGTAGAATGAAGAGAGGGAACAGGAGGAGTGGTGCAGGTGAAACAGGGATGAAGAGGGAGAAACAGGGGGGAGTGGTGCAGGTGAAACAGGGATGAAGAGGGAGAAACAGAGGGAGTGGTGCAGGTGAAACAGGGATGGGGATGAGGGAACAGGGGGAGTGGTGCAGGTGAAACAGGGATGGGGATGGGGGAACAGGGGGAGTGGTGCAGGAGAAACAGGGATGCAGAGGGAGAAACAGGGGGGAGTGGTGCAGGTGAAACAGGGATTAAAGGAAAATTTATATAAGTAGATAGATGGATGTTTACATTGATTGCTAAATATATACATTGACGGATAGACGGATGCATAGATGCATCCGTCTATCTGATGGATGGAAAGACATATGAGTAGATGGATGGATAGACAGAAGAGTTGATGGACGGATAAATGGAATATAAATGTATATAATGATAAATGGTTGGTTTATGGGAAGTTAGATTGATGGATTGACAGATATAAGTAGATAGATAGATGGATCCATTGATGGATTCATTTGTGCTTATCTCTTGAGGTTCTTCTTGAGATGATTTCGGGTCTTTAGTGTCCCTGCGGTCCGGTCCTCGACCAAACCTCCACTCCCAGGTAGCGGCCCGTGACAGCTGACTAACACCCAGGTACCTGTTTTACTGCAAGGTATCAGGGGCACAGGGTGAAAGAAACTCTGCCTATTGTTTCTCGGCGGCGCCCGGAATCGAACCCGGGACCACAGGATCACAAGTCCAGTGTCCAGTGTGCTGTCCGCTCGGCCGACTGGCTCCCCGGTCGGAGGGGAGCCGGTGAACAGGGGAATCAGGTTAAAGAATATCTGTCGATTTGCTATTGCATCAACTGAGATTCGATATGGGACCATTAGGATTATAACCAACGAACTCTCTCCGTTTAGACGGTAGGCCTCCAGTTTGTGTGTGTGTGTGTGTGTGTGTGTGTGTGTGTGTGTGTGTGTGTGTGTGTGTGTGTGTGTGTGTGTGTGTGTGTGTTAGAGAGAAATAGATGTAGTAGATATAAAAAAATGGAAAAATACATATATTTGATAGGCGGGGTCCAAGAGCTAATAACTCGATTCTGCAGATACATATAGTAAATACAAGGAGAAAATAAATACACACACACACACACACACATTAATTGATAATGGACTGTTTTGTGTGCGTATCCATGTGTACTATTGTCAAGACCGACAGACACGTGAAGCTATGTGTGTGTATGTGTACCTGTAATTGAACTGACATGTGTACGGTAATTATCTGTATGTGTCCATTTTAAAGGTACACATTAGTGAATGTGTATTTATGTAAATTGATTGACATATGTACGTGTGCGCGCGATTAGTGTTACTTTAATTTATATGGTTAACATTTATACGTTTGAATGACATAGTTTCCCATTATTGTCACATTTTTTGTTACATGTCTACTATTGTCAAGATGGACAGACACGTCCAGCTATGAGTGTTTATGTGTACCAGTAATTGAACTGACATGTGTACTGCAACTATCTGCGTGTGTCCATTTTAAAGGAATATATTAGTGAATGTTTATTTATGTAAATTGATTGGAATATGTATTTGGACGCTCGGTTAGTGTAACTGTAATTTATATGGTTAACGTTTGAATGACATAGTTTCCCCTCATTGTCACATTTTTTGTTACTATTTCGCTGTTCACTTTCACTCTCTCTGAATCCCGTGGACTAATTGTGCTCACGTGTGTTTGTGTATTGAAGGGGGAACCATAGGCTTTTCACACAATAATTTGTAACTATTTGCTGAGAAAAGTTTCAAAAGATCATCTATGTTTTTAATAAGTGTTCTTTTTCCTAACATACAAGTCAATCACACAGTACCTAACCTCAGTCAGAAACACTTTTCTTACTATATCTCGCAACGTCTTTTGCATATATATCCTATCTTAAATAATTAACAATTTTAATTCATAACTGCCAACCCCCCTCCCATCCAAAGCTTTCAAAGCCACCAAACATCATTCCTTTCCCTTAACCGCTCCCAAATTATCTTTTGCACCAATTCACAAACAAGGGGGCTTTATAGCTGAGTGGACGTCGCTCTCGACTCGTAATCGTAGCTCATTCGATCCCACGGTGATGGAACAAGCGGAAATCAGCAGAGTTTCTATCATTCTGATGCCCTTGTTACCTAGCAGTAAATATGTACCTGGGCGTTAGACAGCTGTTACGGGCTGCTTCCTGGGTGTGTGTGTGTGGAATGTTTTTTATTAGTAATAATTGATTGATTGACAGTTGAGAGGCGGGCCGAAAGAGTAGAGCTCAACCCTCGCAAGCATAACTAGGTGAACACAACTAGATAAATACTAACCAACCACGATCACGACAATCCATTACACACACAACCCCCCCTCCCCCCCCCCAAACTCCCGAAATCGTTCTACCTAAATCAATAAAAAATTGAAAGAAATCAATTAATTCACCACAAATACTAACTATAAATAAAGGAACCAAATTTGAGACATACAGCGACTCCAGCGTGGTCTAGTCGGAAGAGAACGTGTTCTCATCTGGATAGATTGCGATCGAGTCTGTCGGAACGGGTGTGTAACTGCAGGGCACAAATATTTGTGTGTCCCCTCCTGTAGCTGCCTCTGTTTCGACAGGTTCCCTGGATAGCTGGAATTGACCTGGCCCTTGGAAAGTGGGGAAGGGGTGAAATCCGTTGGGCCCACGGATGGATACCTTGGATCCATGGACCTAGAGCAGGTCTAATCACCTGGGATTCGAACCCACGGTGGGAATAAGGGAGGAGATATGGGAAGGGGGGGGGGGGGGGAGGATGTTTCCCTGGAACCAAACCTCACATAAACCCGGACACCCACACACACACCCTCACCCGAACACTCACAGGGGCACTCACACTCACACACTCCCATAGACTGTGATAAGGGAGACCATCTGAGGGGACACAGATGGCCTCCTGGACCCACAGGTATAACCGGACACACACACACCCGGACACTCACAGAGACACTCACACACACTCGCCCGGACACTCATAGGGATATACACACTCACACACAGACACACATCCATAGACACAAACTGTGATAAGGGAGACCATCTGAGGGGACACAGATGGCCTCCTGGACACACAAGTATATATCAATATTTAATTTAATATTTATTTTTTAATTTTATTAAAAAAGTAATCAAATTAATGTTTTTTTAATAAATTATTATTTTATTAAATTATTAAATAATTATATTAATAAAACAAATTAAATTAAATATAATAATTAAATATTTATTATTTAATTTACAAATATGACAGATTTTTTAAATATATATATATATATATATATATATATATATATATATATATATATATATATATATATATATATAAATATATATATATATATATATATATATATATATATATATATATATATATATATATATATATACATACATGCGAACAAGCCTTAATGGTCCCCAGGACTATATGCAACTGAAAACTCACATGCCAGAAGTGACTCGAACCCATACTGCCAGGAGCAATGCAACTGGTATGTACAGGACGCCTTAATCTGCTTGTGTCAATTTTAAAGGAATATATTAGTGAATATTTATTTATGTAAATTGATATATATATATATATATATATATATATATATATATATATATATATATATATATATATACATATATATATATATATATATATATATATATATATATATATATATATATATATATATATATATATATATATATATATATATAAAGAGAATGTCTGTCTATGTAATGAGGCCACATGCTGGAGGCTGCAGCCATACACAGATTTATTTTAAAATTTATTTATTAATATATTATTAAGGCTTATTATTACTAAATTAATGTATTTGTAGAGGGAATGGTCAGGGGTAGGGAACGGGCATAGGTTGGTCAGTGTTGACTTTAGCTAAAGGATTTAGGAATAATTATTAATTATTCTTATCACTCCCCCCCCCTTACCAATTTAATTAAAGTTAATTGTAAAATAATGCTTGAGATGGCTGAAGACTTTTTCGTACTTAGAAAAAACCTAAATTAAACACATAAAGAAGTTTATTGGTCCTGATTTAAGTTAAAGGAAGAGGTGCAAAGGTGGTGGTGGGGGTGGGGGGGAGGATACGGGATTTAGAGGTAGAATGAAGAGAGGGAACAGGAGGAGTGGTGCAGGTGAAACAGGGATGAAGAGGGAGAAACAGGGGGGAGTGGTGCAGGTGAAACAGGGATGAAGAGGGAGAAACAGAGGGAGTGGTGCAGGTGAAACAGGGATGGGGATGAGGGAACAGGGGGAGTGGTGCAGGTGAAACAGGGATGGGGATGGGGGAACAGGGGGAGTGGTGCAGGAGAAACAGGGATGCAGAGGGAGAAACAGGGGGGAGTGGTGCAGGTGAAACAGGGATTAAAGGAAAATTTATATAAGTAGATAGATGGATGTTTACATTGATTGCTAAATATATACATTGACGGATAGACGGATGCATAGATGCATCCGTCTATCTGATGGATGGAAAGACATATGAGTAGATGGATGGATAGACAGAAGAGTTGATGGACGGATAAATGGAATATAAATGTATATAATGATAAATGGTTGGTTTATGGGAAGTTAGATTGATGGATTGACAGATATAAGTAGATAGATAGATGGATCCATTGATGGATTCATTTGTGCTTATCTCTTGAGGTTCTTCTTGAGATGATTTCGGGTCTTTAGTGTCCCTGCGGTCCGGTCCTCGACCAAACCTCCACTCCCAGGTAGCGGCCCGTGACAGCTGACTAACACCCAGGTACCTGTTTTACTGCAAGGTATCAGGGGCACAGGGTGAAAGAAACTCTGCCTATTGTTTCTCGGCGGCGCCCGGAATCGAACCCGGGACCACAGGATCACAAGTCCAGTGTCCAGTGTGCTGTCCGCTCGGCCGACTGGCTCCCCGGTCGGAGGGGAGCCGGTGAACAGGGGAATCAGGTTAAAGAATATCTGTCGATTTGCTATTGCATCAACTGAGATTCGATATGGGACCATTAGGATTATAACCAACGAACTCTCTCCGTTTAGACGGTAGGCCTCCAGTTTGTGTGTGTGTGTGTGTGTGTGTGTGTGTGTGTGTGTGTGTGTGTGTGTGTGTGTGTGTGTGTGTGTGTGTGTGTGTTAGAGAGAAATAGATGTAGTAGATATAAAAAAATGGAAAAATACATATATTTGATAGGCGGGGTCCAAGAGCTAATAACTCGATTCTGCAGATACATATAGTAAATACAAGGAGAAAATAAATACACACACACACACACACACATTAATTGATAATGGACTGTTTTGTGTGCGTATCCATGTGTACTATTGTCAAGACCGACAGACACGTGAAGCTATGTGTGTGTATGTGTACCTGTAATTGAACTGACATGTGTACGGTAATTATCTGTATGTGTCCATTTTAAAGGTACACATTAGTGAATGTGTATTTATGTAAATTGATTGACATATGTACGTGTGCGCGCGATTAGTGTTACTTTAATTTATATGGTTAACATTTATACGTTTGAATGACATAGTTTCCCATTATTGTCACATTTTTTGTTACATGTCTACTATTGTCAAGATGGACAGACACGTCCAGCTATGAGTGTTTATGTGTACCAGTAATTGAACTGACATGTGTACTGCAACTATCTGCGTGTGTCCATTTTAAAGGAATATATTAGTGAATGTTTATTTATGTAAATTGATTGGAATATGTATTTGGACGCTCGGTTAGTGTAACTGTAATTTATATGGTTAACGTTTGAATGACATAGTTTCCCCTCATTGTCACATTTTTTGTTACTATTTCGCTGTTCACTTTCACTCTCTCTGAATCCCGTGGACTAATTGTGCTCACGTGTGTTTGTGTATTGAAGGGGGAACCATAGGCTTTTCACACAATAATTTGTAACTATTTGCTGAGAAAAGTTTCAAAAGATCATCTATGTTTTTAATAAGTGTTCTTTTTCCTAACATACAAGTCAATCACACAGTACCTAACCTCAGTCAGAAACACTTTTCTTACTATATCTCGCAACGTCTTTTGCATATATATCCTATCTTAAATAATTAACAATTTTAATTCATAACTGCCAACCCCCCTCCCATCCAAAGCTTTCAAAGCCACCAAACATCATTCCTTTCCCTTAACCGCTCCCAAATTATCTTTTGCACCAATTCACAAACAAGGGGGCTTTATAGCTGAGTGGACGTCGCTCTCGACTCGTAATCGTAGCTCATTCGATCCCACGGTGATGGAACAAGCGGAAATCAGCAGAGTTTCTATCATTCTGATGCCCTTGTTACCTAGCAGTAAATATGTACCTGGGCGTTAGACAGCTGTTACGGGCTGCTTCCTGGGTGTGTGTGTGTGGAATGTTTTTTATTAGTAATAATTGATTGATTGACAGTTGAGAGGCGGGCCGAAAGAGTAGAGCTCAACCCTCGCAAGCATAACTAGGTGAACACAACTAGATAAATACTAACCAACCACGATCACGACAATCCATTACACACACAACCCCCCCTCCCCCCCCCAAACTCCCGAAATCGTTCTACCTAAATCAATAAAAAATTGAAAGAAATCAATTAATTCACCACAAATACTAACTATAAATAAAGGAACCAAATTTGAGACATACAGCGACTCCAGCGTGGTCTAGTCGGAAGAGAACGTGTTCTCATCTGGATAGATTGCGATCGAGTCTGTCGGAACGGGTGTGTAACTGCAGGGCACAAATATTTGTGTGTCCCCTCCTGTAGCTGCCTCTGTTTCGACAGGTTCCCTGGATAGCTGGAATTGACCTGGCCCTTGGAAAGTGGGGAAGGGGTGAAATCCGTTGGGCCCACGGATGGATACCTTGGATCCATGGACCTAGAGCAGGTCTAATCACCTGGGATTCGAACCCACGGTGGGAATAAGGGAGGAGATATGGGAAGGGGGGGGGGGGGGAGGATGTTTCCCTGGAACCAAACCTCACATAAACCCGGACACCCACACACACACCCTCACCCGAACACTCACAGGGGCACTCACACTCACACACTCCCATAGACTGTGATAAGGGAGACCATCTGAGGGGACACAGATGGCCTCCTGGACCCACAGGTATAACCGGACACACACACACCCGGACACTCACAGAGACACTCACACACACTCGCCCGGACACTCATAGGGATATACACACTCACACACAGACACACATCCATAGACACAAACTGTGATAAGGGAGACCATCTGAGGGGACACAGATGGCCTCCTGGACACACAAGTATATATCAATATTTAATTTAATATTTATTTTTTAATTTTATTAAAAAAGTAATCAAATTAATGTTTTTTTAATAAATTATTATTTTATTAAATTATTAAATAATTATATTAATAAAACAAATTAAATTAAATATAATAATTAAATATTTATTATTTAATTTACAAATATGACAGATTTTTTAAATATATATATATATATATATATATATATATATATATATATATATATATATATATATATATAAATATATATATATATATATATATATATATATATATATATATATATATATATATATATATATATACATACATGCGAACAAGCCTTAATGGTCCCCAGGACTATATGCAACTGAAAACTCACATGCCAGAAGTGACTCGAACCCATACTGCCAGGAGCAATGCAACTGGTATGTACAGGACGCCTTAATCTGCTTGTGTCAATTTTAAAGGAATATATTAGTGAATATTTATTTATGTAAATTGATATATATATATATATATATATATATATATATATATATATATATATATATATATATATACATATATATATATATATATATATATATATATATATATATATATATATATATATATATATATATATATATATATATATATATAAAGAGAATGTCTGTCTATGTAATGAGGCCACATGCTGGAGGCTGCAGCCATACACAGATTTATTTTAAAATTTATTTATTAATATATTATTAAGGCTTATTATTACTAAATTAATGTATTTGTAGAGGGAATGGTCAGGGGTAGGGAACGGGCATAGGTTGGTCAGTGTTGACTTTAGCTAAAGGATTTAGGAATAATTATTAATTATTCTTATCACTCCCCCCCCCTTACCAATTTAATTAAAGTTAATTGTAAAATAATGCTTGAGATGGCTGAAGACTTTTTCGTACTTAGAAAAAACCTAAATTAAACACATAAAGAAGTTTATTGGTCCTGATTTAAGTTAAAGGAAGAGGTGCAAAGGTGGTGGTGGGGGTGGGGGGGAGGATACGGGATTTAGAGGTAGAATGAAGAGAGGGAACAGGAGGAGTGGTGCAGGTGAAACAGGGATGAAGAGGGAGAAACAGGGGGGAGTGGTGCAGGTGAAACAGGGATGAAGAGGGAGAAACAGAGGGAGTGGTGCAGGTGAAACAGGGATGGGGATGAGGGAACAGGGGGAGTGGTGCAGGTGAAACAGGGATGGGGATGGGGGAACAGGGGGAGTGGTGCAGGAGAAACAGGGATGCAGAGGGAGAAACAGGGGGGAGTGGTGCAGGTGAAACAGGGATTAAAGGAAAATTTATATAAGTAGATAGATGGATGTTTACATTGATTGCTAAATATATACATTGACGGATAGACGGATGCATAGATGCATCCGTCTATCTGATGGATGGAAAGACATATGAGTAGATGGATGGATAGACAGAAGAGTTGATGGACGGATAAATGGAATATAAATGTATATAATGATAAATGGTTGGTTTATGGGAAGTTAGATTGATGGATTGACAGATATAAGTAGATAGATAGATGGATCCATTGATGGATTCATTTGTGCTTATCTCTTGAGGTTCTTCTTGAGATGATTTCGGGTCTTTAGTGTCCCTGCGGTCCGGTCCTCGACCAAACCTCCACTCCCAGGTAGCGGCCCGTGACAGCTGACTAACACCCAGGTACCTGTTTTACTGCAAGGTATCAGGGGCACAGGGTGAAAGAAACTCTGCCTATTGTTTCTCGGCGGCGCCCGGAATCGAACCCGGGACCACAGGATCACAAGTCCAGTGTCCAGTGTGCTGTCCGCTCGGCCGACTGGCTCCCCGGTCGGAGGGGAGCCGGTGAACAGGGGAATCAGGTTAAAGAATATCTGTCGATTTGCTATTGCATCAACTGAGATTCGATATGGGACCATTAGGATTATAACCAACGAACTCTCTCCGTTTAGACGGTAGGCCTCCAGTTTGTGTGTGTGTGTGTGTGTGTGTGTGTGTGTGTGTGTGTGTGTGTGTGTGTGTGTGTGTGTGTGTGTGTGTGTGTGTGTGTGTGTGTTAGAGAGAAATAGATGTAGTAGATATAAAAAAATGGAAAAATACATATATTTGATAGGTGGGGTCCAAGAGCTAATAACTCGATTCTGCAGATACATATAGTAAATACAAGGAGAAAATAAATACACACACACACACACACACACACATTAATTGATAATGGACTGTTTTGTGTGCGTATCCATGTGTACTATTGTCAAGACCGACAGACACGTGAAGCTATGTGTGTGTATGTGTACCTGTAATTGAACTGACATGTGTACGGTAATTATCTGTATGTGTCCATTTTAAAGGTACACATTAGTGAATGTGTATTTATGTAAATTGATTGACATATGTACGTGTGCGCGCGATTAGTGTTACTTTAATTTATATGGTTAACATTTATACGTTTGAATGACATAGTTTCCCATTATTGTCACATTTTTTGTTACATGTCTACTATTGTCAAGATGGACAGACACGTCCAGCTATGAGTGTTTATGTGTACCAGTAATTGAACTGACATGTGTACTGCAACTATCTGCGTGTGTCCATTTTAAAGGAATATATTAGTGAATGTTTATTTATGTAAATTGATTGGAATATGTATTTGGACGCTCGGTTAGTGTAACTGTAATTTATATGGTTAACGTTTGAATGACATAGTTTCCCCTCATTGTCACATTTTTTGTTACTATTTCGCTGTTCACTTTCACTCTCTGAATCCCGTGGACTAATTGTGCTCACGTGTGTTTGTGTATTGAAGGGGGAACCATAGGCTTTTCACACAATAATTTGTAACTATTTGCTGAGAAAAGTTTCAAAAGATCATCTATGTTTTTAATAAGTGTTCTTTTTCCTAACATACAAGTCAATCACACAGTACCTAACCTCAGTCAGAAACACTTTTCTTACTATATCTCGCAACGTCTTTTGCATATATATCCTATCTTAAATAATTAACAATTTTAATTCATAACTGCCAACCCCCCTCCCATCCAAAGCTTTCAAAGCCACCAAACATCATTCCTTTCCCTTAACCGCTCCCAAATTATCTTTTGCACCAATTCACAAACAAGGGGGCTTTATAGCTGAGTGGACGTCGCTCTCGACTCGTAATCGTAGCTCATTCGATCCCACGGTGATGGAACAAGCGGAAATCAGCAGAGTTTCTATCATTCTGATGCCCTTGTTACCTAGCAGTAAATATGTACCTGGGCGTTAGACAGCTGTTACGGGCTGCTTCCTGGGTGTGTGTGTGTGTGGAATGTTTTTTATTAGTAATAATTGATTGATTGACAGTTGAGAGGCGGGCCGAAAGAGTAGAGCTCAACCCTCGCAAGCATAACTAGGTGAACACAACTAGATAAATACTAACCAACCACGATCACGACAATCCATTACACACACAACCCCCCCTCCCCCCCCCCCAAACTCCCGAAATCGTTCTACCTAAATCAATAAAAAATTAAAAGAAATCAATTAATTCACCACAAATACTAACTATAAATAAAGGAACCAAATTTGAGACATACAGCGACTCCAGCGTGGTCTAGTCGGAAGAGAACGTGTTCTCATCTGGATAGATTGCGATCGAGTCTGTCGGAACGGGTGTGTAACTGCAGGGCACAAATATTTGTGTGTCCCCTCCTGTAGCTGCCTCTGTTTCGACAGGTTCCCTGGATAGCTGGAATTGACCTGGCCCTTGGAAAGTGGGGAAGGGGTGAAATCCGTTGGGCCCACGGATGGATACCTTGGATCCATGGACCTAGAGCAGGTCTAATCACCTGGGATTCGAACCCACGGTGGGAATAAGGGAGGAGATATGGGAAGGGGGGGGGGGGGAAGGATGTTTCCCTGGAACCAAACCTCACATAAACCCGGACACCCACACACACACCCTCACCCGAACACTCACAGGGGCACTCACACTCACACACTCCCATAGACTGTGATAAGGGAGACCATCTGAGGGGACACAGATGGCCTCCTGGACCCACAGGTATAACCGGACACACACACACCCGGACACTCACAGAGACACTCACACACACTCGCCCGGACACTCATAGGGATATACACACTCACACACAGACACACATCCATAGACACAAACTGTGATAAGGGAGACCATCTGAGGGGACACAGATGGCCTCCTGGACACACAAGTATATATCAATATTTAATTTAATATTTATTTTTTAATTTTATTAAATAAGTAATCAAATTAATGTTTTTTTAATAAATTATTATTTTATTAAATTATTAAATAATTATATTAATAAAACAAATTAAATTAAATTTAATAATTAAATATTTATTATTTAATTTACAAATATGACAGATTTTTTAAATATATATATATATATATATATATATATATATATATATATATATATATATATATATATATATATATATATATATATATATATACATACATGCGAACAAGCCTTAATGGTCCCCAGGACTATATGCAACTGAAAACTCACATGCCAGAAGTGACTCGAACCCATACTGCCAGGAGCAATGCAACTGGTATGTACAGGACGCCTTAATCCGCTTGTGTCAATTTTAAAGGAATATATTAGTGAATATTTATTTATGTAAATTGATATATATATATATATATATATATATTGTGACGATAATCTCCTTCAAGAGATTGAGCCTGCTCTTCCCTCCAAAATTACGTCTTCACAATTATATAAAAAGACTATGGAAGAAATGTCCAACAACAACGACAACAACACCAGCACCAGCAAGGCTTGCCAGGGTGAGCAGAAAACGTATGCAACCAGCCACCTGTTCGAACTCCAACCACCAAACTACCCGTTGATCGCTACGGCTCCGCTGATTGGTCGCCGGTCTGGCTGCACCTGCACTCGCCCCCCAATACTACCTGATGTCTGGGGTCGCCCCAACATCAGTCTTGAGAATGTTCAGTGCTTTCGTAGCCAGCACTCCTCCCAGCTAGACGTTAGCGTGTACTGAGAGAGGTGGTGGCTTTAAGCCAATATTCCAGCACCTCCCACTTACCTTTGTGTTGCACTTCTTGTTATTTTGCCTTAACGTAACTTTCATTGTGTCATTTCAGTATTCTTATTATTTTGATTCATTGATTTTATTATACATATTTGTTTGTCCATATTTTCATGTTTTGATTTATTTAACGTAATTAAAATTTCATTGTTAAAGTTTTACTTGTGTTTTGTGTGTCTTCTCCTTACCTTACCACAGACGAAGTTCCAGTTTTTCTATTTTTTTTTATAACTATGTGACGAGGCCATACCCCTAGCCTTAAACAGCCGAACACCAACGCGTTACCGTCACAAGTTATATGGGGGCCTGTCCTAGGAGCTTCACTCAGGTACTGGTGCCAAGTGGTAATTTATGGTAAGCGTATTTAACTTTGTTAACGTAGCTTTACTATTTTTCATTCAATTTCATTTTTTATAAGGTGCGGTGTATTGTGCATTACGAGAGTAACATATAGTGAAGGTGAGACAACTTTGGATTACGTGGTGACTGTAGGCCGCAGTCATACTCTTAATTGGTCATCTCTCCCTCCTTGTTATTACTCGTATTTACCATCTATGTCCCTTGAATATTTCTCATTCTGACAGATCATCATATTGGTACCCTGGTACTGTGGTCTGCCCCGGGTCAAGAGTACCCAATCTTCTGCAATCTGACTGTAGGAGGACAAAGAGGGCCATAGTTCCTCTAGCTCGAACTTTAGTTGCTGAATTGGGACCTCAGCAGCAGTTCTCGTCACCAGTTGACACCTCGCACCCCTACACGTCAGTCAGAGATGATGATACATACAACGGTAGGGAATTAGCTTATTTTTTCAGAGCACAAAAATTCGCTAATTCTGTAAGTATCATATTAAATTCAGTAGGAAAAACTTGCTTTATGTCCTATAGAGACTTGGCAAGGTATGCCTACATCCTTGGACTACCAATTTTACTTTTGAAGCATTTAACTGTTTCAGTTGTTTTCGAAACTTTTGTTTCATTTGTTAGTAGGATTTTCTTGCCCTTATTCTCTTACATGAGTACCGGGTACAAGATTTCCTGCGCCCTTGATTTAATTTAATCATTTAATATCTTTCACTTAACGTTAATTGTTAAAGATCACACAGGATAGGTACCAGTTGCCACGTTGTCCTGTTTCTGACATTTCATTATTGAACATTCGTGTACCTTTATTTGCTAATTTCACCATGTTTCGTCTCCAAACTTTCCGTGCAAATCCAGCAGGTGAAATAGGGACTTTGAGTCGTGCCAAGAGGACTGAACTACAAACTCTTGCACATGAGTATCAACTAGAAGTTCCCTACCAAGCCAACAAAAATGACCTACACAACCTGTTGCTGGATTACTATTTAGAGCAAGGTAAGATAGACTCTGAAACTCATGAAACTTACTATATTGCAGATAAAACTGACTTGGCAACGATGAAACTTAAACTAGAGCTGGCCAAGATTGAACGTGAGCAGCAAAGGGAAGCCCTCGAACAACAAGAACGAGCTGCTGCCATACGAAGAGAAGAACAAGAACGAGAAATCACCCTCAGAGAACGTGAAGCTGCTTTGAGAAGAGAAGAACACGAACGTGGACTCGCCCTCCAGGAACGTGAGGTTGCACTACTCCAGGAGCGGGAACGAGTACAGCTTGAAACACTCCAGGAGCGGGAACGAGTACAGCTTGAAACCAAACGACGCGAGTTGGAGATGCAACGCGAACATGACAAGCAACAAGCAACTCTGGCTCTAGAGTGTCGTCAACGTGAAATCGCCCTGGAAACTTCACACTTCACTCAACGCCAGCAAGCTACTGCAAATCTTCCCGTCAGTTTTAATATATCACATGCAAGTAAGTTAATGCCATCCTTTGTAGAAGCAGAAGTTGATGTGTTCTTTACCACCTTTGAAACCCTTGCTAATCAACTCAGTTGGCCTGTCGACCAATGGGCCACACTTCTCAGAGTCCATCTTACAGGTAGAGCTGCAGTCACACTCAGTACTTTGGCGTCTGAGAATGACTACTACACTCTGAAACAAGCAGTGTTGGACGCCTACCTCCTCTCTACTGAGAGTTATAGAAGGAAATTCCGTGACCACCTGAAGGCAAGTACCACTACCTTCCTCGAGTTTGCTAACACGAAACGGAGGTATTTCATGAAATGGCTGGAAGCAGCACGTGTCTCTACTTTTACAGAACTCGTCAACCTGATGCTTGTTGAAGAATTCTTGAGACGTGTGCCGCCTCCTGTCCGCCTCTACTTAGCAGATAAAGAAGAAACCGACTACCTGAAGTGTGCTAAGTCGGCTGACACTTACAGCCTCATCCACCGGCTGACACCTGAACCATCCTCCAGTAAGAAGTCGTGGTACAGTTACGAGAAGGTGAGCCCCGATCAAGCTGGTTCACAACTGTACTGCAAGTATTGTAGACTCTATGGACATACCATAGACAAGTGTGGTAAGTCTCAATACAAGGGAACCACTGACCAACAACGACCCAAACCAACTCCTCCTAAGTCCGGTAAGCCTGTGATGAATGTTGGTGTTGATGTTAATGATCTTTCTCTTTTCAGTAACCACCTGTATACTGGAACTGTCTCTGCCAACGGTTCAAATCCGGAGGGACGTTTCAAATTGAAGATCTTGAGGGACACAGCGGCTCTACAATCGATCATCTTGAAGTCGGCTGTGCCCAACATAGTCTACACCGGGGAAACAGTCTTCATCACTGACCTCACTGCTACCACTCCATACCCTCTCGCCAGAGTCCACCTGGATTGTCCCTACGTGAACGGGGAAGTCCAAGTCGCCGTCAGGGAAAAGCCTTTTCCCATGCCTGGAGTGCAACTTCTCCTAGGCAACGACTTGGCAGAAGACCTGCAACCAACCAACCTGATCGTCATGGACAAACCCCAGGTGTGTAACTCTGTGCCAAGTAACCCTATTCTTGAGTATGTTCCAGCAGAGGTTCAAGAGAGTGATGATGTTTCTCCTCCGGTTCTCGTGACCACCCGTGCACAAGCCGCACGTCCACAGCCAGCTGACTCTACTGCTACCGCTGTCCCTCAAGACCCTCAGAAACTACCCCCGCATCTGACCAAGTTGGAGTTCCGTAAGTTGCAGAGGGAAGATCTTACTTTAACACCATTGTTTTTCCAGGCTGAGACTCAACCCGACAGTATTCCTGGGTTCTTCCTAGAGAACGACTTGCTCTACCGCCGATATAGACCCAGTAAACTGAAGGAGGAGGACGATTGGGCCAACATCGAACAACTTGTGATTCCCACCAGCCTGCGGCCCACTATTCTACACCTGGCCCATGGAGCATTCTCCCACTACGGTTTCAACAAGACTTACCATGGGATTCGTCAAGACTACTACTGGCCAGGTATGGTAAATAACGTCAAACAGTACGTAAAACAGTGTCATACATGTCAGATGGCAGGCAAACCGAACGTCTCCATTCCCAGAGCACCACTGATTCCCATACAGGTGCCTGCGGAACCTTTCCACAGACTCATAATAGACTGTGTTGGTCCTTTACCTCGGACCAGTTCAGGTAACGCCTACATCCTAACCATCCTGTGTCCTACCACCAGATTTCCCATAGCAGTTCCAGTGAAGAACATCACGGCTGCTACGGTTATCAAACATCTACTGAAGATCTTCACTCAATACGGATTTCCCAGGGAGATTCAAAGTGACTGTGGCACCAACTTCACCAGTGATCTCTTCAAAAGGACACTGGAGGAGTTCAACATCAAACAGGTATTGTCCAGCCCCTATCATCCTGCTTCACAGGGTTCTCTTGAACGTAGTCATCAGACCATCAAAGCACTCTTGAAAAAGTTTTGTAGTGAAACCTCAAAGGATTGGGATAAGCAGATTGACCTAATAATGTGTATTTTCAGAAGTCTCCCCAATGAGTCCCTAGGAGTATCTCCTTATGAGATGCTCTACGGCCGTAAGTGCCGTACTCCCCTTAAGGCTTTCAAAGACTCTCTCAGAGATGCCACCTTCAGTGAGCATCAGAATGTGCCACAGTTTCTTCAAAACCTTCAACACATTCTAGAGAGAGTCCACCGCTTTGCCCATGATAATCTATTGAAAGCCCAGGTGAGAATGAAGACTCATTACGACCAGACCAGCAAAGTAAGAAAATTCAAGCCGGGAGACTTCGTCCTTGCTTATTTCCCTATCCCAGGTTCACCTTTACAAAACAAATTTTCAGGACCCTACTGCGTCAAAGAGTGCAGAAACAACAACACATACGTCATAGAGACTCCAGATAGGCGGCGGAAGACCCAGCTGTGCCACGTCAACCTCTTGAAGCAATATAATGGTACTCCTCCCACTGTCTTGATTAATTGTTCTACCTTCACAGAACCCTACATCCACAGTGAGACCATCCCGGCTTCTTCTCCCGAAAGCACTGACAAGGAGTCGGCGCTTTCTAATTCCAAAATCCTTAATGATCTTCCCAAATGCTTTCAGGATAATACTCGTGCTCCTATGCCCTCTTCTAATTCCACTCTCACCTCGTCAGATAAGCCCTACATCCTCCATGTCGACGCCAATGGTACCGACGATGGTGGTGTCGTGATGCAGCAACGAGGCGAGAAGAATACACCTGTCAGCGACTACTGCTACAAGGAACGACGGAACAATTGGCAAGGAGCTACTCTTACTCATCCTGAAGCTTCAGCACTTCACTCCACACCTGAAAAGTGCTCGGTCCACCATCAATACGGACCACACCACCCTACACCTCCTGCAGCACGCCCACTTCTCATCTCAACGTCTTCTACTATGGGCTTGCTAACTGCAGAAATTCAACCTGGAGACACGCTATACCAAGAGTCTGACAACATCTTAGCCCATGATATCTCCAGAGTCTATGAAGTAGAAGCAACTCCATCCATTACTCCACCACATAACGACGTACTTCTTCCAGAACCGCAGGCTTCGGGGGAGAGTTGTGACGATAATCTCCTTCAAGAGATTGAGCCTGCTCTTCCCTCCAAAATTACGTCTTCACAATTATATAAAAAGACTATGGAAGAAATGTCCAACAACAACGACAACAACACCAGCACCAGCAAGGCTTGCCAGGGTGAGCAGAAAACGTATGCAACCAGCCACCTGTTCGAACTCCAACCACCAAACTACCCGTTGATCGCTACGGCTCCGCTGATTGGTCGCCGGTCTGGCTGCACCTGCACTCGCCCCCCAATACTACCTGATGTCTGGGGTCGCCCCAACATCAGTCTTGAGAATGTTCAGTGCTTTCGTAGCCAGCACTCCTCCCAGCTAGACGTTAGCGTGTACTGAGAGAGGTGGTGGCTTTAAGCCAATATTCCAGCACCTCCCACTTACCTTTGTGTTGCACTTCTTGTTATTTTGCCTTAACGTAACTTTCATTGTGTCATTTCAGTATTCTTATTATTTTGATTCATTGATTTTATTATACATATTTGTTTGTCCATATTTTCATGTTTTGATTTATTTAACGTAATTAAAATTTCATTGTTAAAGTTTTACTTGTGTTTTGTGTGTCTTCTCCTTACCTTACCACAGACGAAGTTCCAGTTTTTCTATTTTTTTTTATAACTATGTGACGAGGCCATACCCCTAGCCTTAAACAGCCGAACACCAACGCGTTACCGTCACAATATATATATATATATATATATATATATATATATATATATATATACATATATATATATATATATATATATATATATATATATATATATATATATATATATATATATATATATATATATATATATATATATATATATATGTCGTACCTAGTAGCCAGAACGCACTTCTCAGCCTACTATGCATGGCCCGATTTGCCTAATAAGCCAAGTTTTCATGAATTAATTGTTTTTCGACTACCTAACCTACCTAACCTAACCTAACCTAACTTTTTCGGATACCTAACCTAACCTAACCTATTAAGATAGGTTAGGTTAGGTTAGGTGGGGTTGGTTAGGTTCGTTCATATATCTACATTAATTTTAACTTCAATAAAATAAAATTGACGTCATACATAATGAAATGGGTAGCTTTATCATTTCATAAGAAAAAAATTAGAGAAAATATATTAATTCAGGAAAACTTGACTTATTAGGCAAATCGGGCCTTGCATAGTAGGGCGAGAAGTGCGTTCTGGCTACTAGGTACGACATATATATATATATATATATATATATATATATATATATATATATATATATATATATATATATATATATATATATATATATATATAAAGAGAATGTCTGTCTATGTAATGAGGCCACATGCTGGAGGCTGCAGCCATACACAGATTTATTTTAAAATTTATTTATTAATATATTATTAAGGCTTATTATTACTAAATTAATGTATTTGTAGAGGGAATGGTCAGGGGTAGGGAACGGGCATAGGTTGGTCAGTGTTGACTTTAGCTAAAGGATTTAGGAATAATTATTAATTATTCTTATCACTCCCCCCCCCTTACCAATTTAATTAAAGTTAATTGTAAAATAATGCTTGAGATGGCTGAAGACTTTTTCGTACTTAGAAAAAACCTAAATTAAACACATAAAGAAGTTTATTGGTCCTGATTTAAGTTAAAGGAAGAGGTGCAAAGGTGGTGGTGGGGGTGGGGGGGAGGATACGGGATTTAGAGGTAGAATGAAGAGAGGGAACAGGAGGAGTGGTGCAGGTGAAACAGGGAGGAACAGGGGGTGCTGTACAGGTGATACAGGGATGGAGATGGGGGAACAGGGGGAGTGGTGCAGATGAAACAGGGATGAAGAGGGAGAAACAGGGGGGAGTGGTGCAGGTGAAACAGGGATGAAGAGGGAGAAACAGAGGGAGTGGTGCAGGTGAAACAGGGATGGGGATGAGGGAACAGGGGGAGTGGTGCAGGTGAAACAGGGATGGGGATGGGGGAACAGGGGGAGTGGTGCAGGTGAAACAGGGATGCAGAGGGAGAAACAGGGGGGAGTGGTGCAGGTGAAACAGGGATTAAAGGAAAATTTATATAAGTAGATAGATGGATGTTTACATTGATTGCTAAATATATACATTGACGGATAGACGGATGCATAGATGCATCCGTCTATCTGATGGATGGAAAGACATATGAGTAGATGGATGGATAGACAGAAGAGTTGATGGACGGATAAATGGAATATAAATGTATATAATGATAAATGGTTGGTTTATGGGAAGTTAGATTGATGGATTGACAGATATAAGTAGATAGATAGATGGATCCATTGATGGATTCATTTGTGCTTATCTCTTGAGGTTCTTCTTGAGATGATTTCGGGTCTTTAGTGTCCCTGCGGTCCGGTCCTCGACCAAACCTCCACTCCCAGGAAGCGGCCCGTGACAGCTGACTAACACCCAGGTACCTGTTTTACTGCAAGGTATCAGGGGCACAGGGTGAAAGAAACTCTGCCTATTGTTTCTCGGCGGCGCCCGGAATCGAACCCGGGACCACAGGATCACAAGTCCAGTGTCCAGTGTGCTGTCCGCTCGGCCGACTGGCTCCCCGGTCGGAGGGGAGCCGGTGAACAGGCGAATCAGGTTAAAGAATATCTGTCGATTTGCTATTGCATCAACTGAGATTCGATATGGGACCATTAGGATTATAACCAACGAACTCTCTCCGTTTAGACGGTAGGCCTCCAGTTTGTGTGTGTGTGTGTGTGTGTGTGTGTGTGTGTGTGTGTGTGTGTGTGTGTGTGTGTGTGTGTGTGTGTGTGTGTGTGTGTGTGTGTGTTAGAGAGAAATAGATGTAGTAGATATAAAAAAATGGAAAAATACATATATTTGATAGGCGGGGTCCAAGAGCTAATAACTCGATTCTGCAGATACATATAGTAAATACAAGGAGAAAATAAATACACACACACACACACACACATTAATTGATAATGGACTGTTTTGTGTGCGTATCCATGTGTACTATTGTCAAGACCGACAGACACGTGAAGCTATGTGTGTGTATGTGTACCTGTAATTGAACTGACATGTGTACGGTAATTATCTGTATGTGTCCATTTTAAAGGTACACATTAGTGAATGTGTATTTATGTAAATTGATTGACATATGTACGTGTGCGCGCGATTAGTGTTACTTTAATTTATATGGTTAACATTTATACGTTTGAATGACATAGTTTCCCATTATTGTCACATTTTTTGTTACATGTCTAATATTGTCAAGATGGACAGACACGTCCAGCTATGAGTGTTTATGTGTACCAGTAATTGAACTGACATGTGTACTGCAACTATCTGCGTGTGTCCATTTTAAAGGAATATATTAGTGAATGTTTATTTATGTAAATTGATTGGAATATGTATTTGGACGCTCGGTTAGTGTAACTGTAATTTATATGGTTAACGTTTGAATGACATAGTTTCCCCTCATTGTCACATTTTTTGTTACTATTTCGCTGTTCACTTTCACTCTCTCTGAATCCCGTGGACTAATTGTGCTCACGTGTGTTTGTGTAGGGAAGGGGGAACCATAGGCTTTTCACACAATAATTTGTAACTATTTGCTGAGAAAAGTTTCAAAAGATCATCTATGTTTTTAATAAGTGTTCTTTTTCCTAACATACAAGTCAATCACACAGTACCTAACCTCAGTCAGAAACACTTTTCTTACTATATCTCGCAACGTCTTTTGCATATATATCCTATCTTAAATAATTAACAATTTTAATTCATAACTGCCAACCCCCCTCCCATCCAAAGCTTTCAAAGCCACCAAACATCATTCCTTTCCCTTAACCGCTCCCAAATTATCTTTTGCACCAATTCACAAACAAGGGGGCTTTATAGCTGAGTGGACGTCGCTCTCGACTCGTAATCGTAGCTCATTCGATCCCACGGTGATGGAACAAGCGGAAATCAGCAGAGTTTCTATCATTCTGATGCCCTTGTTACCTAGCAGTAATTATGTACCTGGGCGTTAGACAGCTGTTACGGGCTGCTTCCTGGGTGTGTGTGTGTGGAATGTTTTTTATTAGTAATAATTGATTGATTGACAGTTGAGAGGCGGGCCGAAAGAGTAGAGCTCAACCCTCGCAAGCATAACTAGGTGAACACAACTAGATAAATACTAACCAACCACGATCACGACAATCCATTACACACACAACCCCCCCTCCCCCCCCCAAACTCCCGAAATCGTTCTACCTAAATCAATAAAAAATTAAAAGAAATCAATTAATTCACCACAAATACTAACTATAAATAAAGGAACCAAATTTGAGACATACAGCGACTCCAGCGTGGTCTAGTCGGAAGAGAACGTGTTCTCATCTGGATAGATTGCGATCGAGTCTGTCGGAACGGGTGTGTAACTGCAGGGCACAAATATTTGTGTGTCCCCTCCTGTAGCTGCCTCTGTTTCGACAGGTTCCCTGGATAGCTGGAATTGACCTGGCCCTTGGAAAGTGGGGAAGGGGTGAAATCCGTTGGGCCCACGGATGGATACCTTGGATCCATGGACCTAGAGCAGGTCTAATCACCTGGGATTCGAACCCACGGTGGGAATAAGGGAGGAGATATGGGAAGGGGGGGGGGGGGGGGAAGGATGTTTCCCTGGAACCAAACCTCACATAAACCCGGACACCCACACACACACCCTCACCCGAACACTCACAGGGGCACTCACACTCACACACTCCCATAGACTGTGATAAGGGAGACCATCTGAGGGGACACAGATGGCCTCCTGGACCCACAGGTATAACCGGACACACACACACCCGGACACTCACAGAGACACTCACACACACTCGCCCGGACACTCATAGGGATATACACACTCACACACAGACACACATCCATAGACACAAACTGTGATAAGGGAGACCATCTGAGGGGACACAGATGGCCTCCTGGACACACAAGTATATATCAATATTTAATTTAATATTTATTTTTTAATTTTATTAAATAAGTAATCAAATTAATGTTTTTTTAATAAATTATTATTTTATTAAATTATTAAATAATTATATTAATAAAACAAATTAAATTAAATTTAATAATTAAATATTTATTATTTAATTTACAAATATGACAGATTTTTTAAATATATATATATATATATATATATATATATATATATATATATATATATATATATATATATATATATATATATATATATATATATATATATATATACATACATGCGAACAAGCCTTAATGGTCCCCAGGACTATATGCAACTGAAAACTCACATGCCAGAAGTGACTCGAACCCATACTGCCAGGAGCAATGCAACTGGTATGTACAGGACGCCTTAATCCGCTTGTGTCAATTTTAAAGGAATATATTAGTGAATATTTATTTATGTAAATTGATATATATATATATATATATATATATATATATATATATATATATATATATATATATATATATATATATACATATATATATATATATATATATATATATATATATATATATATATATATATATATATATATATATATATATATGTCGTACCTAGTAGCCAGAACGCACTTCTCAGCCTACTATGCATGGCCCGATTTGCCTAATAAGCCAAGTTTTCATGAATTAATTGTTTTTCGACTACCTAACCTACCTAACCTAACCTAACCTAACTTTTTCGGATACCTAACCTAACCTAACCTATTAAGATAGGTTAGGTTAGGTTAGGTGGGGTTGGTTAGGTTCGTTCATATATCTACATTAATTTTAACTTCAATAAAATAAAATTGACGTCATACATAATGAAATGGGTAGCTTTATCATTTCATAAGAAAAAAATTAGAGAAAATATATTAATTCAGGAAAACTTGACTTATTAGGCAAATCGGGCCTTGCATAGTAGGGCGAGAAGTGCGTTCTGGCTACTAGGTACGACATATATATATATATATATATATATATATATATATATATATATATATATATATATATAAAGAGAATGTCTGTCTATGTAATGAGGCCACATGCTGGAGGCTGCAGCCATACACAGATTTATTTTAAAATTTATTTATTAATATATTATTAAGGCTTATTATTACTAAATTAATGTATTTGTAGAGGGAATGGTCAGGGGTAGGGAACGGGCATAGGTTGGTCAGTGTTGACTTTAGCTAAAGGATTTAGGAATAATTATTAATTATTCTTATCACTCCCCCCCCCTTACCAATTTAATTAAAGTTAATTGTAAAATAATGCTTGAGATGGCTGAAGACTTTTTCGTACTTAGAAAAAACCTAAATTAAACACATAAAGAAGTTTATTGGTCCTGATTTAAGTTAAAGGAAGAGGTGCAAAGGTGGTGGTGGGGGTGGGGGGGAGGATACGGGATTTAGAGGTAGAATGAAGAGAGGGAACAGGAGGAGTGGTGCAGGTGAAACAGGGAGGAACAGGGGGTGCTGTACAGGTGATACAGGGATGGAGATGGGGGAACAGGGGGAGTGGTGCAGATGAAACAGGGATGAAGAGGGAGAAACAGGGGGGAGTGGTGCAGGTGAAACAGGGATGAAGAGGGAGAAACAGAGGGAGTGGTGCAGGTGAAACAGGGATGGGGATGAGGGAACAGGGGGAGTGGTGCAGGTGAAACAGGGATGGGGATGGGGGAACAGGGGGAGTGGTGCAGGTGAAACAGGGATGCAGAGGGAGAAACAGGGGGGAGTGGTGCAGGTGAAACAGGGATTAAAGGAAAATTTATATAAGTAGATAGATGGATGTTTACATTGATTGCTAAATATATACATTGACGGATAGACGGATGCATAGATGCATCCGTCTATCTGATGGATGGAAAGACATATGAGTAGATGGATGGATAGACAGAAGAGTTGATGGACGGATAAATGGAATATAAATGTATATAATGATAAATGGTTGGTTTATGGGAAGTTAGATTGATGGATTGACAGATATAAGTAGATAGATAGATGGATCCATTGATGGATTCATTTGTGCTTATCTCTTGAGGTTCTTCTTGAGATGATTTCGGGTCTTTAGTGTCCCTGCGGTCCGGTCCTCGACCAAACCTCCACTCCCAGGAAGCGGCCCGTGACAGCTGACTAACACCCAGGTACCTGTTTTACTGCAAGGTATCAGGGGCACAGGGTGAAAGAAACTCTGCCTATTGTTTCTCGGCGGCGCCCGGAATCGAACCCGGGACCACAGGATCACAAGTCCAGTGTCCAGTGTGCTGTCCGCTCGGCCGACTGGCTCCCCGGTCGGAGGGGAGCCGGTGAACAGGGGAATCAGGTTAAAGAATATCTGTCGATTTGCTATTGCATCAACTGAGATTCGATATGGGACCATTAGGATTATAACCAACGAACTCTCTCCGTTTAGACGGTAGGCCTCCAGTTTGTGTGTGTGTGTGTGTGTGTGTGTGTGTGTGTGTACTTACCTAATTGTACTTACCTAATTGTGCTTGCGGGGGTTGAGCTCTGGCTCTTTGGTCCCGCCTCTCAACCGTCAATCAACTGGTGTACAGATTCCTGAGCCTATTGGGCTCTATCATATCTACATTTGAAACTGTGAATGGAGTCAGCCTCCACCACATCACTTCCTAATGCATTCCATTTGCTAACTACTCTGACACTGAAAAAGTTCTTTCTAACGTCTCTGTGGCTCATTTGGGTACTCAGCTTCCACCTGTGTCCCCTTGTTCGCGTCCCACCAGTGTTGAAAAGTTCGTCCTTGTTTACCCGGTCGATTCCCCTGAGGATTTTGTAGGTTGTGATCATGTCCCCCCTTACTCTTCTGTCTTCCAGTGTCGTGAGGTGCATTTCCCGCAGCCTTTCCTCATAACTCATGCCTCTTAGTTCTGGGACTAGTCTAGTAGCATACCTTTGGACTTTTTCCAGCTTCGTCTTGTGGTTGACAAGGTACGGGCTCCATGCTGGGGCCGCATACTCCAGGATAGGTCTTACATATGTGGTGTACAAGATTCTGAATGATTCCTTACACAGGTGCCTGAACGCCGTTCTGATGTTAGCCAGCCTCGCATATGCCGCAGACGTTATTCTCTTTATGTGGGCTTCAGGAGACAGGTTTGGTGTGATATCAACTCCTAGATCTTTCTCTCTGTCTGTTTCATTAAGTACTTCATCTCCTATTCTGTATCCTGTGCCTGGCCTCCTGTTTCCACTGCCTAGTTTCATTACTTTGCATTTACTCGGGTTGAACTTCAACAGCCATTTGTTGGACCATTCACTCAGTCTATCCAGGTCATCTTGTAGCCTCCTACTATCATCCTCTGTTTCAATCCTCCTCATAATTTTTGCATCGTCGGCAAACATTGAGAGGAACGAATCTATACCCTCTGGGAGATCATTTACATATACCAGAAACAGTATAGGTCCAAGGACTGACCCCTGCGGGACTCCACTTGTGACGTCTCGCCAATCTGAGACCTCACCCCTCACACAGACTCGTTGTCTCCTGTTGCTTAGGTATTCCTCTATCCACCGGGGTACCTTCCCTCTCACTCCAGCCTGCATCTCCAACTTTCGCACTAGCCTCTTGTGTGGCACTGTATCAAAGGCTTTCTGACAATCCAAAAATATGCAGTCTGCCCACCCTTCTCTTTCTTGCCTTATTTTTGTTGCCTGGTCGTAGAATTCAAGTAACCCTGTGAGGCAGGACCTGCCATCCCTGAACCCATGTTGATGCTGTGTTACAAAGTTCCTTCGCTCCAGATGCTCCACTAGTTTTTTTCGCACAATCTTCTCCATCAGCTTGCATGGTATGCAGGTTAGGGACACTGGCCTGTAGTTCAGTGCCTCCTGTCTATCCCCTTTCTTGTATATCGGGACTACGTTAGCTGCTTTCCAAGTATCTGGCAGTTCCCCTGTTGCCAGTGATTTGTTATACACTATGGAGAGTGGTAGGCTCAGTTCTCTTGCTCCTTCCTTTAGAACCCAAGGGGAGATTCCATCTGGGCCTATAGCCTTCGTCACGTCCAACTCTAGTAAACACTTCCTTACTTCCCCACTGGTAATCTCAAACTCTTCCAGTGGTTCCTGGTTAGCTATTCCCTCACTTACCTCTGGAATTTCTCCTTGTTCTAAGGTGAAGACCTCCTGGAATTTCTTATTCAATTCCTCACACACTTCCTTGTCATTTGTAGTGAATCCTTCCGCCCCTATCCTTAATCTCATAACCTGTTCCTTTACTGTTGTTTTTCTCCTAATGTGGCTATGCAACAATTTAGGCTGAGTCTTTGCCTTGCTTGCGATGTCTGTGTGTGTGTGTGTGTGTGTGTGTGTGTGTGTTAGAGAGAAATAGATGTAGTAGATATAAAAAAATGGAAAAATACATATATTTGATAGGCGGGGTCCAAGAGCTAATAACTCGATTCTGCAGATACATATAGTAAATACAAGGAGAAAATAAATACACACACACACACACACACATTAATTGATAATGGACTGTTTTGTGTGCGTATCCATGTGTACTATTGTCAAGACCGACAGACACGTGAAGCTATGTGTGTGTATGTGTACCTGTAATTGAACTGACATGTGTACGGTAATTATCTGTATGTGTCCATTTTAAAGGTACACATTAGTGAATGTGTATTTATGTAAATTGATTGACATATGTACGTGTGCGCGCGATTAGTGTTACTTTAATTTATATGGTTAACATTTATACGTTTGAATGACATAGTTTCCCATTATTGTCACATTTTTTGTTACATGTCTACTATTGTCAAGATGGACAGACACGTCCAGCTATGAGTGTTTATGTGTACCAGTAATTGAACTGACATGTGTACTGCAACTATCTGCGTGTGTCCATTTTAAAGGAATATATTAGTGAATGTTTATTTATGTAAATTGATTGGAATATGTATTTGGACGCTCGGTTAGTGTAACTGTAATTTATATGGTTAACGTTTGAATGACATAGTTTCCCCTCATTGTCACATTTTTTGTTACTATTTCGCTGTTCACTTTCACTCTCTCTGAATCCCGTGGACTAATTGTGCTCACGTGTGTTTGTGTAGGGAAGGGGGAACCATAGGCTTTTCACACAATAATTTGTAACTATTTGCTGAGAAAAGTTTCAAAAGATCATCTATGTTTTTAATAAGTGTTCTTTTTCCTAACATACAAGTCAATCACACAGTACCTAACCTCAGTCAGAAACACTTTTCTTACTATATCTCGCAACGTCTTTTGCATATATATCCTATCTTAAATAATTAACAATTTTAATTCATAACTGCCAACCCCCCTCCCATCCAAAGCTTTCAAAGCCACCAAACATCATTCCTTTCCCTTAACCGCTCCCAAATTATCTTTTGCACCAATTCACAAACAAGGGGGCTTTATAGCTGAGTGGACGTCGCTCTCGACTCGTAATCGTAGCTCATTCGATCCCACGGTGATGGAACAAGCGGAAATCAGCAGAGTTTCTATCATTCTGATGCCCTTGTTACCTAGCAGTAAATATGTACCTGGGCGTTAGACAGCTGTTACGGGCTGCTTCCTGGGTGTGTGTGTGTGGAATGTTTTTTATTAGTAATAATTGATTGATTGACAGTTGAGAGGCGGGCCGAAAGAGTAGAGCTCAACCCTCGCAAGCATAACTAGGTGAACACAACTAGATAAATACTAACCAACCACGATCACGACAATCCATTACACACACAACCCCCCCTCCACCCCCCAAACTCCCGAAATCGTTCTACCTAAATCAATAAAAAATTAAAAGAAATCAATTAATTCACCACAAATACTAACTATAAATAAAGGAACCAAATTTGAGACATACAGCGACTCCAGCGTGGTCTAGTCGGAAGAGAACGTGTTCTCATCTGGATAGATTGCGATCGAGTCTGTCGGAACGGGTGTGTAACTGCAGGGCACAAATATTTGTGTGTCCCCTCCTGTAGCTGCCTCTGTTTCGACAGGTTCCCTGGATAGCTGGAATTGACCTGGCCCTTGGAAAGTGGGGAAGGGGTGAAATCCGTTGGGCCCACGGATGGATACCTTGGATCCATGGACCTAGAGCAGGTCTAATCACCTGGGATTCGAACCCACGGTGGGAATAAGGGAGGAGATATGGGAAGGGGGGGGGGAAGGATGTTTCCCTGGAACCAAACCTCACATAAACCCGGATACCCACACACACACCCTCACCCGAACACTCACAGGGGCACTCACACTCACACACTCCCATAGACTGTGATAAGGGAGACCATCTGAGGGGACACAGATGGCCTCCTGGACCCACAGGTATAACCGGACACACACACACCCGGACACTCACAGAGACACTCACACACACTCGCCCGGACACTCATAGGGATATACACACTCACACACAGACACACATCCATAGACACAAACTGTGATAAGGGAGACCATCTGAGGGGACACAGATGGCCTCCTGGACACACAAGTATATATCAATATTTAATTTAATATTTATTTTTTAATTTTATTAAATAAGTAATCAAATTAATGTTTTTTTAATAAATTATTATTTTATTAAATTATTAAATAATTATATTAATAAAACAAATTAAATTAAATTTAATAATTAAATATTTATTATTTAATTTACAAATATGACAGATTTTTTAAATATATATATATATATATATATATATATATATATATATATAAATATATATATATATATATATATATATATATATATATATATATATATATATATATATATATATATATATATATATACATACATGCGAACAAGCCTTAATGGTCCCCAGGACTATATGCAACTGAAAACTCACATGCCAGAAGTGACTCGAACCCATACTGCCAGGAGCAATTCAACAGGTATGTACAGGGCGCCTTAATCCGCTTGTGTCAATTTTAAAGGAATATATTAGTGAATATTTATTGATGTAAATTGATATATATATATATATATATATATATATATATATACATATATATATATATATATATATATATATATATATATATATATATATATATATATATATATATATAAAGAGAATGTCTGTCTATGTAATGAGGCCACATGCTGGAGGCTGCAGCCATACACAGATTTATTTTAAAATTTATTTATTAATATATTATTAAGGCTTATTATTACTAAATTAATGTATTTGTAGAGGGAATGGTCAGGGGTAGGGAACGGGCATAGGTTGGTCAGTGTTGACTTTAGCTAAAGGATTTAGGAATAATTATTAATTATTCTTATCACTCCCCCCCCTTACCAATTTAATTAAAGTTAATTGTAAAATAATGCTTGAGATGGCTGAAGACTTTTTCGTACTTAGAAAAAACCTAAATTAAACACATAAAGAAGTTTATTGGTCCTGATTTAAGTTAAAGGAAGAGGTGCAAAGGTGGTGGTGGGGGTGGGGGGGAGGATACGGGATTTAGAGGTAGAATGAAGAGAGGGAACAGGAGGAGTGGTGCAGGTGAAACAGGGAGGAACAGGGGGTGCTGTACAGGTGATACAGGGATGGAGATGGGGGAACAGGGGGAGTGGTGCAGATGAAACAGGGATGAAGAGGGAGAAACAGGGGGGAGTGGTGCAGGTGAAACAGGGATGAAGAGGGAGAAACAGAGGGAGTGGTGCAGGTGAAACAGGGATGGGGATGAGGGAACAGGGGGAGTGGTGCAGGTGAAACAGGGATGGGGATGGGGGAACAGGGGGAGTGGTGCAGGTGAAACAGGGATGCATAGGGAGAAACAGGGGGGAGTGGTGCAGGTGAAACAGGGATTAAAGGAAAATTTATATAAGTAGATAGATGGATGTTTACATTGATTGCTAAATATATACATTGACGGATAGACGGATGCATAGATGCATCCGTCTATCTGATGGATGGAAAGACATATGAGTAGATGGATGGATAGACAGAAGAGTTGATGGACGGATAAATGGAATATAAATGTATATAATGATAAATGGTTGGTTTATGGGAAGTTAGATTGATGGATTGACAGATATAAGTAGATAGATAGATGGATCCATTGATGGATTCATTTGTGCTTATCTCTTGAGGTTCTTCTTGAGATGATTTCGGGTCTTTAGTGTCCCTGCGGTCCGGTCCTCGACCAAACCTCCACTCCCAGGAAGCGGCCCGTGACAGCTGACTAACACCCAGGTACCTGTTTTACTGCAAGGTATCAGGGGCACAGGGTGAAAGAAACTCTGCCTATTGTTTCTCGGCGGCGCCCGGAATCGAACCCGGGACCACAGGATCACAAGTCCAGTGTCCAGTGTGCTGTCCGCTCGGCCGACTGGCTCCCCGGTCGGAGGGGAGCCGGTGAACAGGCGAATCAGGTTAAAGAATATCTGTCGATTTGCTATTGCATCAACTGAGATTCGATATGGGACCATTAGGATTATAACCAACGAACTCTCTCCGTTTAGACGGTAGGCCTCCAGTTTGTGTGTGTGTGTGTGTGTGTGTGTGTGTGTGTGTGTGTGTGTGTGTGTGTGTGTGTGTGTGTGTGTGTGTGTGTTAGAGAGAAATAGATGTAGTAGATATAAAAAAATGGAAAAATACATATATTTGATAGGCGGGGTCCAAGAGCTAATAACTCGATTCTGCAGATACATATAGTAAATACAAGGAGAAAATAAATACACACACACACACACACACATTAATTGATAATGGACTGTTTTGTGTGCGTATCCATGTGTACTATTGTCAAGACCGACAGACACGTGAAGCTATGTGTGTGTATGTGTACCTGTAATTGAACTGACATGTGTACGGTAATTATCTGTATGTGTCCATTTTAAAGGTACACATTAGTGAATGTGTATTTATGTAAATTGATTGACATATGTACGTGTGCGCGCGATTAGTGTTACTTTAATTTATATGGTTAACATTTATACGTTTGAATGACATAGTTTCCCATTATTGTCACATTTTTTGTTACATGTCTACTATTGTCAAGATGGACAGACACGTCCAGCTATGAGTGTTTATGTGTACCAGTAATTGAACTGACATATGTACTGCAACTATCTGCGTGTGTCCATTTTAAAGGAATATATTAGTGAATGTTTATTTATGTAAATTGATTGGAATATGTATTTGGACGCTCGGTTAGTGTAACTGTAATTTATATGGTTAACGTTTGAATGACATAGTTTCCCCTCATTGTCACATTTTTTGTTACTATTTCGCTGTTCACTTTCACTCTCTCTGAATCCCGTGGACTAATTGTGCTCACGTATGTTTGTGTAGGGAAGGGGGAACCATAGGCTTTTCACACAATAATTTGTAACTATTTGCTGAGAAAAGTTTCAAAAGATCATCTATGTTTTTAATAAGTGTTCTTTTTCCTAACATACAAGTCAATCACACAGTACCTAACCTCAGTCAGAAACACTTTTCTTACTATATCTCGCAACGTCTTTTTGCATATATATCCTATCTTAAATAATTAACAATTTTAATTCATAACTGCCAACCCCCCTCCCATCCAAAGCTTTCAAAGCCACCAAACATCATTCCTTTCCCTTAACCGCTCCCAAATTATCTTTTGCACCAATTCACAAACAAGGGGGCTTTATAGCTGAGTGGACGTCGCTCTCGACTCGTAATCGTAGCTCATTCGATCCCACGGTGATGGAACAAGCGGAAATCAGCAGAGTTTCTATCATTCTGATGCCCTTGTTACCTAGCAGTAAATATGTACCTGGGCGTTAGACAGCTGTTACGGGCTGCTTCCTGGGTGTGTGTGTGTGGAATGTTTTTTATTAGTAATAATTGATTGATTGACAGTTGAGAGGCGGGCCGAAAGAGTAGAGCTCAACCCTCGCAAGCATAACTAGGTGAACACAACTAGATAAATACTAACCAACCACGATCACGACAATCCATTACACACACAACCCCCCCTCCCCCCCCCAAACTCCCGAAATCGTTCTACCTAAATCAATAAAAATTGAAAGAAATCAATTAATTCACCACAAATACTAACTATAAATAAAGGAACCAAATTTGAGACATACAGCGACTCCAGCGTGGTCTAGTCGGAAGAGAACGTGTTCTCATCTGGATAGATTGCGATCGAGTCTGTCGGAACGGGTGTATAACTGCAGGGCACAAATATTTGTGTGTCCCCTCCTGTAGCTGCCTCTGTTTCGACAGGTTCCCTGGATAGCTGGAATTGACCTGGCCCTTGGAAAGTGGGGAAGGGGTGAAATCCGTTGGGCCCACGGATGGATACCTTGGATCCATGGACCTAGAGCAGGTCTAATCACCTGGGATTCGAACCCACGGTGGGAATAAGGGAGGAGATATGGGAAGGGGGGGGGGGAAGGATGTTTCCCTGGAACCAAACCTCACATAAACCCGGATACCCACACACACACCCTCACCCGAACACTCACAGGGGCACTCACACTCACACACTCCCATAGACTGTGATAAGGGAGACCATCTGAGGGGACACAGATGGCCTCCTGGACCCACAGGTATAACCGGACACACACACACCCGGACACTCACAGAGACACTCACACACACTCGCCCGGACACTCATAGGGATATACACACTCACACACAGACACACATCCATAGACACAAACTGTGATAAGGGAGACCATCTGAGGGGACACAGATGGCCTCCTGGACACACAAGTATATATCAATATTTAATTTAATATTTATTTTTTAATTTTATTAAATAAGTAATCAAATTAATGTTTTTTTAATAAATTATTATTTTATTAAATTATTAAATAATTATATTAATAAAACAAATTAAATTAAATTTAATAATTAAATATTTATTATTTAATTTACAAATATGACAGATTTTTTAAATATATATATATATATATATATATATATATATATATATATATATATATATATATATATATATATATATATATATATATATATATATATATATATATATATATATATATATATATATATATATATATATATATATATATATATATATATATATACATACATGCGAACAAGCCTTAATGGTCCCCAGGACTATATGCAACTGAAAACTCACATGCCAGAAGTGACTCGAACCCATACTGCCAGGAGCAATTCAACAGGTATGTACAGGGCGCCTTAATCCGCTTGTGTCAATTTAAAAGGAATATATTAGTGAATATTTATTTATGTAAATTGATATATATATATATATATATATATATATATATATATATATATATATATACATATATATATATATATATATATATATATATATATATATATATATATATATATATATATATATATATATATATATATACATATATATATATGACAATGTCAGACCACGGAGGAAAAATGAAACAGGAAATTTCCTTAAGTACTTTCGTATATTAAATACATCTTCAGAAGGTCCACCTTCTGAAGATGTATTTAATATACGAAAGTACTTAAGGAAATTTCCTGTTTCATTTTTCCTCCGTGGTCTGACATTGTCACATTCTTAATCACGTGTTTATTTTCGTGATATACACACATATATATATATATATATATATATATATATATATATATATATATATATATATATATATATATATATATATATATATAAAGAGAATGTCTGTCTATGTAATGAGGCCACATGCTGGAGGCTGCAGCCATACACAGATTTATTTTAAAATTTATTTATTAATATATTATTATGGCTTATTATTACTAAATTAATGTATTTGTAGAGGGAATGGTCAGGGGTAGGGAACGGGCATAGGTTGGTCAGTGTTGACTTTAGCTAAAGGATTTAGGAATAATTATTAATTATTCTTATCACTCCCCCCCCCCTTACCAATTTAATTAAAGTTAATTGTAAAATAATGCTTGAGATGGCTGAAGACTTTTTCGTACTTGGAAAAAACCTAAATTAAACACATAAAGAAGTTTATTGGTCCTGATTTAAGTTAAAGGAAGAGGTGCAAAGGTGGTGGTGGGGGTGGGGGGGAGGATACGGGATTTAGAGGTAGAATGAAGAGAGGGAACAGGAGGAGTGGTGCAGGTGAAACAGGGAGGAACAGGGGGTGCTGTACAGGTGATACAGGGATGGAGATGGGGGAACAGGGGGAGTGGTGCAGGTGAAACAGGGATGAAGAGGGAGAAACAGAGGGAGTGGTGCAGGTGAAACAGGGATGGGGATGAGGGAACAGGGGGAGTGGTGCAGGTGAAACAGGGAGGGGGATGGGGGAACAGGGGGAGTGGTGCAGGTGAAACAGGGATGCAGAGGGAGAAACAGGGGGGAGTGGTGCAGGTGAAACAGGGATTAAAGGAAAATTTATATAAGTAGATAGATGGATGTTTACATTGATTGCTAAATATATACATTGACGGATAGACGGATGCATAGATGCATCCGTCTATCTGATGGATGGAAAGACATATGAGTAGATGGATGGATAGACAGAAGAGTTGATGGACGGATAAATGGAATATAAATGTATATAATGATAAATGGTTGGTTTATGGGAAGTTAGATTGATGGATTGACAGATATAAGTAGATAGATAGATGGATCCATTGATGGATTCATTTGTGCTTATCTCTTGAGGTTCTTCTTGAGATGATTTCGGGTCTTTAGTGTCCCTGCGGTCCGGTCCTCGACCAAACCTCCACTCCCAGGAAGCGGCCCGTGACAGCTGACTAACACCCAGGTACCTGTTTTACTGCAAGGTATCAGGGGCACAGGGTGAAAGAAACTCTGCCTATTGTTTCTCGGCGGCGCCCGGAATCGAACCCGGGACCACAGGATCACAAGTCCAGTGTCCAGTGTGCTGTCCGCTCGGCCGACTGGCTCCCCGGTCGGAGGGGAGCCGGTGAACAGGGGAATCAGGTTAAAGAATATCTGTCGATTTGCTATTGCATCAACTGAGATTCGATATGGGACCATTAGGATTATAACCAACGAACTCTCTCCGTTTAGACGGTAGGCCTCCAGTTTGTGTGTGTGTGTGTGTGTGTGTGTGTGTGTGTGTGTGTGTGTGTGTGTGTGTGTGTGTGTGTGTGTGTGTGTGTGTGTTAGAGAGAAATAGATGTAGTAGATATAAAAAAATGGAAAAATACATATATTTGATAGGCGGGGTCCAAGAGCTAATAACTCGATTCTGCAGATACATATAGTAAATACAAGGAGAAAATAAATACACACACACACACACACACATTAATTGATAATGGACTGTTTTGTGTGCGTATCCATGTGTACTATTGTCAAGACCGACAGACACGTGAAGCTATGTGTGTGTATGTGTACCTGTAATTGAACTGACATGTGTACGGTAATTATCTGTATGTGTCCATTTTAAAGGTACACATTAGTGAATGTGTATTTATGTAAATTGATTGACATATGTACGTGTGCGCGCGATTAGTGTTACTTTAATTTATATGGTTAACATTTATACGTTTGAATGACATAGTTTCCCATTATTGTCACATTTTTTGTTACATGTCTACTATTGTCAAGATGGACAGACACGTCCAGCTATGAGTGTTTATGTGTACCAGTAATTGAACTGACATATGTACTGCAACTATCTGCGTGTGTCCATTTTAAAGGAATATATTAGTGAATGTTTATTTATGTAAATTGATTGGAATATGTATTTGGACGCTCGGTTAGTGTAACTGTAATTTATATGGTTAACGTTTGAATGACATAGTTTCCCCTCATTGTCACATTTTTTGTTACTATTTCGCTGTTCACTTTCACTCTCTCTGAATCCCGTGGACTAATTGTGCTCACGTATGTTTGTGTAGGGAAGGGGGAACCATAGGCTTTTCACACAATAATTTGTAACTATTTGCTGAGAAAAGTTTCAAAAGATCATCTATGTTTTTAATAAGTGTTCTTTTTCCTAACATACAAGTCAATCACACAGTACCTAACCTCAGTCAGAAACACTTTTCTTACTATATCTCGCAACGTCTTTTTGCATATATATCCTATCTTAAATAATTAACAATTTTAATTCATAACTGCCAACCCCCCTCCCATCCAAAGCTTTCAAAGCCACCAAACATCATTCCTTTCCCTTAACCGCTCCCAAATTATCTTTTGCACCAATTCACAAACAAGGGGGCTTTATAGCTGAGTGGACGTCGCTCTCGACTCGTAATCGTAGCTCATTCGATCCCACGGTGATGGAACAAGCGGAAATCAGCAGAGTTTCTATCATTCTGATGCCCTTGTTACCTAGCAGTAAATATGTACCTGGGCGTTAGACAGCTGTTACGGGCTGCTTCCTGGGTGTGTGTGTGTGGAATGTTTTTTATTAGTAATAATTGATTGATTGACAGTTGAGAGGCGGGCCGAAAGAGTAGAGCTCAACCCTCGCAAGCATAACTAGGTGAACACAACTAGATAAATACTAACCAACCACGATCACGACAATCCATTACACACACAACCCCCCCTCCCCCCCCCCAAACTCCCGAAATCGTTCTACCTAAATCAATAAAAAATTAAAAGAAATCAATTAATTCACCACAAATACTAACTATAAATAAAGGAACCAAATTTGAGACATACAGCGACTCCAGCGTGGTCTAGTCGGAAGAGAACGTGTTCTCATCTGGATAGATTGCGATCGAGTCTGTCGGAACGGGTGTGTAACTGCAGGGCACAAATATTTGTGTGTCCCCTCCTGTAGCTGCCTCTGTTTCGACAGGTTCCCTGGATAGCTGGAATTGACCTGGCCCTTGGAAAGTGGGGAAGGGGTGAAATCCGTTGGGCCCACGGATGGATACCTTGGATCCATGGACCTAGAGCAGGTCTAATCACCTGGGATTCGAACCCACGGTGGGAATAAGGGAGGAGATATGGGAAGGGGGGGGGGGAAGGATGTTTCCCTGGAACCAAACCTCACATAAACCCGGATACCCACACACACACCCTCACCCGAACACTCACAGGGGCACTCACACTCACACACTCCCATAGACTGTGATAAGGGAGACCATCTGAGGGGACACAGATGGCCTCCTGGACCCACAGGTATAACCGGACACACACACACCCGGACACTCACAGAGACACTCACACACACTCGCCCGGACACTCATAGGGATATACACACTCACACACAGACACACATCCATAGACACAAACTGTGATAAGGGAGACCATCTGAGGGGACACAGATGGCCTCCTGGACACACAAGTATATATCAATATTTAATTTAATATTTATTTTTTAATTTTATTAAATAAGTAATCAAATTAATGTTTTTTTAATAAATTATTATTTTATTAAATTATTAAATAATTATATTAATAAAACAAATTAAATTAAATTTAATAATTAAATATTTATTATTTAATTTACAAATATGACAGATTTTTTAAATATATATATATATATATATATATATATATATATATATATATATATATATATATATATATATATATATATATATATATATATATATATATATAAATATATATATATATATATATATATATATATATATATATATATATATATATATATATATATATACATACATGCGAACAAGCCTTAATGGTCCCCAGGACTATATGCAACTGAAAACTCACATGCCAGAAGTGACTCGAACCCATACTGCCAGGAGCAATTCAACAGGTATGTACAGGGCGCCTTAATCCGCTTGTGTCAATTTAAAAGGAATATATTAGTGAATATTTATTTATGTAAATTGATATATATATATATATATATATATATATATATATATATATATATATACATATATATATATATATATATATATATATATATATATATATATATATATATATATATATATATATATATATATATATACATATATATATATGACAATGTCAGACCACGGAGGAAAAATGAAACAGGAAATTTCCTTAAGTACTTTCGTATATTAAATACATCTTCAGAAGGTCCACCTTCTGAAGATGTATTTAATATACGAAAGTACTTAAGGAAATTTCCTGTTTCATTTTTCCTCCGTGGTCTGACATTGTCACATTCTTAATCACGTGTTTATTTTCGTGATATACACACATATATATATATATATATATATATATATATATATATATATATATATATATATATATATATATATATATATATAAAGAGAATGTCTGTCTATGTAATGAGGCCACATGCTGGAGGCTGCAGCCATACACAGATTTATTTTAAAATTTATTTATTAATATATTATTATGGCTTATTATTACTAAATTAATGTATTTGTAGAGGGAATGGTCAGGGGTAGGGAACGGGCATAGGTTGGTCAGTGTTGACTTTAGCTAAAGGATTTAGGAATAATTATTAATTATTCTTATCACTCCCCCCCCCTTACCAATTTAATTAAAGTTAATTGTAAAATAATGCTTGAGATGGCTGAAGACTTTTTCGTACTTGGAAAAAACCTAAATTAAACACATAAAGAAGTTTATTGGTCCTGATTTAAGTTAAAGGAAGAGGTGCAAAGGTGGTGGTGGGGGTGGGGGGGAGGATACGGGATTTAGAGGTAGAATGAAGAGAGGGAACAGGAGGAGTGGTGCAGGTGAAACAGGGAGGAACAGGGGGTGCTGTACAGGTGATACAGGGATGGAGATGGGGGAACAGGGGGAGTGGTGCAGGTGAAACAGGGATGAAGAGGGAGAAACAGAGGGAGTGGTGCAGGTGAAACAGGGATGGGGATGAGGGAACAGGGGGAGTGGTGCAGGTGAAACAGGGATGGGGATGGGGGAACAGGGGGAGTGGTGCAGGTGAAACAGGGATGCAGAGGGAGAAACAGGGGGGAGTGGTGCAGGTGAAACAGGGATTAAAGGAAAATTTATATAAGTAGATAGATGGATGTTTACATTGATTGCTAAATATATACATTGACGGATAGACGGATGCATAGATGCATCCGTCTATCTGATGGATGGAAAGACATATGAGTAGATGGATGGATAGACAGAAGAGTTGATGGACGGATAAATGGAATATAAATGTATATAATGATAAATGGTTGGTTTATGGGAAGTTAGATTGATGGATTGACAGATATAAGTAGATAGATAGATGGATCCATTGATGGATTCATTTGTGCTTATCTCTTGAGGTTCTTCTTGAGATGATTTCGGGTCTTTAGTGTCCCTGCGGTCCGGTCCTCGACCAAACCTCCACTCCCAGGAAGCGGCCCGTGACAGCTGACTAACACCCAGGTACCTGTTTTACTGCAAGGTATCAGGGGCACAGGGTGAAAGAAACTCTGCCTATTGTTTCTCGGCGGCGCCCGGAATCGAACCCGGGACCACAGGATCACAAGTCCAGTGTCCAGTGTGCTGTCCGCTCGGCCGACTGGCTCCCCGGTCGGAGGGGAGCCGGTGAACAGGGGAATCAGGTTAAAGAATATCTGTCGATTTGCTATTGCATCAACTGAGATTCGATATGGGACCATTAGGATTATAACCAACGAACTCTCTCCGTTTAGACGGTAGGCCTCCAGTTTGTGTGTGTGTGTGTGTGTGTGTGTGTGTGTGTGTGTGTGTGTGTGTGTGTGTGTGTGTGTGTGTGTGTGTGTGTGTGTGTGTTAGAGAGAAATAGATGTAGTAGATATAAAAAAATGGAAAAATACATATATTTGATAGGCGGGGTCCAAGAGCTAATAACTCGATTCTGCAGATACATATAGTAAATACAAGGAGAAAATAAATACACACACACACACACACACATTAATTGATAATGGACTGTTTTGTGTGCGTATCCATGTGTACTATTGTCAAGACCGACAGACACGTGAAGCTATGTGTGTGTATGTGTACCTGTAATTGAACTGACATGTGTACGGTAATTATCTGTATGTGTCCATTTTAAAGGTACACATTAGTGAATGTGTATTTATGTAAATTGATTGACATATGTACGTGTGCGCGCGATTAGTGTTACTTTAATTTATATGGTTAACATTTATACGTTTGAATGACATAGTTTCCCATTATTGTCACATTTTTTGTTACATGTCTACTATTGTCAAGATGGACAGACACGTCCAGCTATGAGTGTTTATGTGTACCAGTAATTGAACTGACATATGTACTGCAACTATCTGCGTGTGTCCATTTTAAAGGAATATATTAGTGAATGTTTATTTATGTAAATTGATTGGAATATGTATTTGGACGCTCGGTTAGTGTAACTGTAATTTATATGGTTAACGTTTGAATGACATAGTTTCCCCTCATTGTCACATTTTTTGTTACTATTTCGCTGTTCACTTTCACTCTCTCTGAATCCCGTGGACTAATTGTGCTCACGTATGTTTGTGTAGGGAAGGGGGAACCATAGGCTTTTCACACAATAATTTGTAACTATTTGCTGAGAAAAGTTTCAAAAGATCATCTATGTTTTTAATAAGTGTTCTTTTTCCTAACATACAAGTCAATCACACAGTACCTAACCTCAGTCAGAAACACTTTTCTTACTATATCTCGCAACGTCTTTTTGCATATATATCCTATCTTAAATAATTAACAATTTTAATTCATAACTGCCAACCCCCCTCCCATCCAAAGCTTTCAAAGCCACCAAACATCATTCCTTTCCCTTAACCGCTCCCAAATTATCTTTTGCACCAATTCACAACAAGGGGGCTTTATAGCTGAGTGGACGTCGCTCTCGACTCGTAATCGTAGCTCATTCGATCCCACGGTGATGGAACAAGCGGAAATCAGCAGAGTTTCTATCATTCTGATGCCCTTGTTACCTAGCAGTAAATATGTACCTGGGCGTTAGACAGCTGTTACGGGCTGCTTCCTGGGTGTGTGTGTGTGGAATGTTTTTTATTAGTAATAATTGATTGATTGACAGTTGAGAGGCGGGCCGAAAGAGTAGAGCTCAACCCTCGCAAGCATAACTAGGTGAACACAACTAGATAAATACTAACCAACCACGATCACGACAATCCATTACACACACAACCCCCCCTCCCCCCCCCAAACTCCCGAAATCGTTCTACCTAAATCAATAAAAAATTAAAAGAAATCAATTAATTCACCACAAATACTAACTATAAATAAAGGAACCAAATTTGAGACATACAGCGACTCCAGCGTGGTCTAGTCGGAAGAGAACGTGTTCTCATCTGGATAGATTGCGATCGAGTCTGTCGGAACGGGTGTGTAACTGCAGGGCACAAATATTTGTGTGTCCCCTCCTGTAGCTGCCTCTGTTTCGACAGGTTCCCTGGATAGCTGGAATTGACCTGGCCCTTGGAAAGTGGGGAAGGGGTGAAATCCGTTGGGCCCACGGATGGATACCTTGGATCCATGGACCTAGAGCAGGTCTAATCACCTGGGATTCGAACCCACGGTGGGAATAAGGGAGGAGATATGGGAAGGGGGGGGGGGGAAGGATGTTTCCCTGGAACCAAACCTCACATAAACCCGGACACCCACACACACACCCTCACCCGAACACTCACAGGGGCACTCACACTCACACACTCCCATAGACTGTGATAAGGGAGACCATCTGAGGGGACACAGATGGCCTCCTGGACCCACAGGTATAACCGGACACACACACACCCGGACACTCACAGAGACACTCACACACACTCGCCCGGACACTCATAGGGATATACACACTCACACACAGACACACATCCATAGACACAAACTGTGATAAGGGAGACCATCTGAGGGGACACAGATGGCCTCCTGGACACACAAGTATATATCAATATTTAATTTAATATTTATTTTTTAATTTTATTAAATAAGTAATCAAATTAATGTTTTTTTAATAAATTATTATTTTATTAAATTATTAAATAATTATATTAATAAAACAAATTAAATTAAATTTAATAATTAAATATTTATTATTTAATTTACAAATATGACAGATTTTTTAAATATATATATATATATATATATATATATATATATATATATATATATATATATAAATATATATATATATATATATATATATATATATATATATATATATATATACATACATGCGAACAAGCCTTAATGGTCCCCAGGACTATATGCAACTGAAAACTCACATGCCAGAAGTGACTCGAACCCATACTGCCAGGAGCAATGCAACAGGTATGTACAGGGCGCCTTAATCCGCTTGTGTCAATTTTAAAGGAATATATTAGTGAATATTTATTTATGTAAATTGATATATATATATATATATATATATATATATATATATATATATATATATATATATATATATATATATACATATATATATATATATATATATATATATATATATATATATATATATATATATATATATATATATATATATATATATATATATATATATATATATATAAAGAGAATGTCTGTCTATGTAATGAGGCCACATGCTGGAGGCTGCAGCCATACACAGATTTATTTTAAAATTTATTCATTAATATATTATTAAGGCTTATTATTACTAAATTAATGTATTTGTAGAGGGAATGGTCAGGGGTAGGGAACGGGCATAGGTTGGTCAGTGTTGACTTTAGCTAAAGGATTTAGGAATAATTATTAATTATTCTTATCACTCCCCCCCCCCTTACCAATTTAATTAAAGTTAATTGTAAAATAATGCTTGAGATGGCTGAAGACTTTTTCGTACTTAGAAAAAACCTAAATTAAACACATAAAGAAGTTTATTGGTCCTGATTTAAGTTAAAGGAAGAGGTTCAAAGGTGGTGGTGGGGGTGGGGGGGAGGATACGGGATTTAGAGGTAGAATGAAGAGAGGGAACAGGAGGAGTGGTGCAGGTGAAACAGGGAGGAACAGGGGGTGCTGTACAGGTGATACAGGGATGGAGATGGGGGAACAGGGGGAGTGGTGCAGATGAAACAGGGATGAAGAGGGAGAAACAGGGGGGAGTGGTGCAGGTGAAACAGGGATGAAGAGGGAGAAACAGAGGGAGTGGTGCAGGTGAAACAGGGATGGGGATGAGGGAACAGGGGGAGTGGTGCAGGTGAAACAGGGATGGGGATGGGGGAACAGGGGGAGTGGTGCAGGTGAAACAGGGATGCAGAGGGAGAAACAGGGGGGAGTGGTGCAGGTGAAACAGGGATTAAAGGAAAATTTATATAAGTAGATAGATGGATGTTTACATTGATTGCTAAATATATACATTGACGGATAGACGGATGCATAGATGCATCCGTCTATCTGATGGATGGAAAGACATATGAGTAGATGGATGGATAGACAGAAGAGTTGATGGACGGATAAATGGAATATAAATGTATATAATGATAAATGGTTGGTTTATGGGAAGTTAGATTGATGGATTGACAGATATAAGTAGATAGATAGATGGATCCATTGATGGATTCATTTGTGCTTATCTCTTGAGGTTCTTCTTGAGATGATTTCGGGTCTTTAGTGTCCCTGCGGTCCGGTCCTCGACCAAACCTCCACTCCCAGGAAGCGGCCCGTGACAGCTGACTAACACCCAGGTACCTGTTTTACTGCAAGGTATCAGGGGCACAGGGTGAAAGAAACTCTGCCTATTGTTTCTCGGCGGCGCCCGGAATCGAACCCGGGACCACAGGATCACAAGTCCAGTGTCCAGTGTGCTGTCCGCTCGGCCGACTGGCTCCCCGGTCGGAGGGGAGCCGGTGAACAGGCGAATCAGGTTAAAGAATATCTGTCGATTTGCTATTGCATCAACTGAGATTCGATATGGGACCATTAGGATTATAACCAACGAACTCTCTCCGTTTAGACGGTAGGCCTCCAGTTTGTGTGTGTGTGTGTGTGTGTGTGTGTGTGTGTGTGTGTGTATGTGTGTGTGTGTGTGTGTGTGTGTGTGTGTGTGTGTGTGTGTGTGTGTGTGTTAGAGAGAAATAGATGTAGTAGATATAAAAAAATGGAAAAATACATATATTTGATAGGCGGGGTCCAAGAGCTAATAACTCGATTCTGCAGATACATATAGTAAATACAAGGAGAAAATAAATACACACACACACACACACACATTAATTGATAATGGACTGTTTTGTGTGCGTATCCATGTGTACTATTGTCAAGACCGACAGACACGTGAAGCTATGTGTGTGTATGTGTACCTGTAATTAAACTGACATGTGTACGGTAATTATCTGTATGTGTCCATTTTAAAGGTACACATTAGTGAATGTGTATTTATGTAAATTGATTGACATATGTACGTGTGCGCGCGATTAGTGTTACTTTAATTTATATGGTTTACATTTATACGTTTGAATGACATAGTTTCCCATTATTGTCACATTTTTTGTTACATGTCTACTATTGTCAAGATGGACAGACACGTCCAGCTATGAGTGTTTATGTGTACCAGTAATTGAACTGACATGTGTACTGCAACTATCTGCGTGTGTCCATTTTAAAGGAATATATTAGTGAATGTTTATTTATGTAAATTGATTGGAATATGTATTTGGACGCTCGGTTAGTGTAACTGTAATTTATATGGTTAACGTTTGAATGACATAGTTTCCCCTCATTGTCACATTTTTTGTTACTATTTCGCTGTTCACTTTCACTCTCTCTGAATCCCGTGGACTAATTGTGCTCACGTGTGTTTGTGTAGGGAAGGGGGAACCATAGGCTTTTCACACAATAATTTGTAACTATTTGCTGAGAAAAGTTTCAAAAGATCATCTATGTTTTTAATAAGTGTTCTTTTTCCTAACATACAAGTCAATCACACAGTACCTAACCTCAGTCAGAAACACTTTTCTTACTATATCTCGCAACGTCTTTTTGCATATATATCCTATCTTAAATAATTAACAATTTTAATTCATAACTGCCAACCCCCCTCCCATCCAAAGCTTTCAAAGCCACCAAACATCATTCCTTTCCCTTAACCGCTCCCAAATTATCTTTTGCACCAATTCACAAACAAGGGGGCTTTATAGCTGAGTGGACGTCGCTCTCGACTCGTAATCGTAGCTCATTCGATCCCACGGTGATGGAACAAGCGAAAATCAGCAGAGTTTCTATCATTCTGATGCCCTTGTTACCTAGCAGTAAATATGTACCTGGGCGTTAGACAGCTGTTACGGGCTGCTTCCTGAGTGTGTGTGTGTGGAATGTTTTTTATTAGTAATAATTGATTGATTGACAGTTGAGAGGCGGGCCGAAAGAGTAGAGCTCAACCCTCGCAAGCATAACTAGGTGAACACAACTAGATAAATACTAACCAACCACGATCACGACAATCCATTACACACACAACCCCCCCTCCCCCCCCAAACTCCCGAAATCGTTCTACCTAAATCAATAAAAAATTAAAAGAAATCAATTAATTCACCACAAATACTAACTATAAATAAAGGAACCAAATTTGAGACATACAGCGACTCCAGCGTGGTCTAGTCGGAAGAGAACGTGTTCTCATCTGGATAGATTGCGATCGAGTCTGTCGGAACGGGTGTGTAACTGCAGGGCACAAATATTTGTGTGTCCCCTCCTGTAGCTGCCTCTGTTTCGACAGGTTCCCTGGATAGCTGGAATTGACCTGGCCCTTGGAAAGTGGGGAAGGGGTGAAATCCGTTGGGCCCACGGATGGATACCTTGGATCCATGGACCTAGAGCAGGTCTAATCACCTGGGATTCGAACCCACGGTGGGAATAAGGGAGGAGATATGGGAAGGGGGGGGGGAAAGGATGTTTCCCTGGAACCAAACCTCACATAAACCCGGACACCCACACACACACCCTCACCCGAACACTCACAGGGGCACTCACACTCACACACTCCCATAGACTGTGATAAGGGAGACCATCTGAGGGGACACAGATGGCCTCCTGGACCCACAGGTATAACCGGACACACACACACCCGGACACTCACAGAGACACTCACACACACTCGCCCGGACACTCATAGGGATATACACACTCACACACAGACACACATCCATAGACACAAACTGTGATAAGGGAGACCATCTGAGGGGACACAGATGGCCTCCTGGACACACAAGTATATATCAATATTTAATTTATTATTTATTTTTTAATTTTATTAAATAAGTAATCAAATTAATGTTTTTTTAATAAATTATTATTTTATTAAATTATTAAATAATTATATTAATAAAACAAATTAAATTAAATTTAATAATTAAATATTTATTATTTAATTTACAAATATGACAGATTTTTTAAATATATATATATATATATATATATATATATATATATATATATATATATATATATATATATATATATATATATATATATATATATATATATATATATATATATATATATACATACATGCGAACAAGCCTTAATGGTCCCCAGGACTATATGCAACTGAAAACTCACATGCCAGAAGTGACTCGAACCCATACTGCCAGGAGCAATGCAACTGGTATGTACAGGACGCCTTAATCCGCTTGTGTCAATTTTAAAGGAATATATTAGTGAATATTTATTTATGTAAATTGATATATATATATATATATATATATATATATATATATATATATATATATATATATATATATATATATATATATATATATATATATATATATATATATATATATATATATATATATATATATATATATATATATATATATATATATATATATATATATATATATATATAAAGAGAATGTCTGTCTATGTAATGAGGCCACATGCTGGAGGCTGCAGCCATACACAGATTTATTTTAAAATTTATTTATTAATATATTATTAAGGCTTATTATTACTAAATTAATGTATTTGTAGAGGGAATGGTCAGGGGTAGGGAACGGGCATAGGTTGGTCAGTGTTGACTTTAGCTAAAGGATTTAGGAATAATTATTAATTATTCTTATCACTCCCCCCCCCCTTACCAATTTAATTAAAGTTAATTGTAAAATAATGCTTGAGATGGCTGAAGACTTTTTCGTACTTAGAAAAAACCTAAATTAAACACATAAAGAAGTTTATTGGTCCTGATTTAAGTTAAAGGAAGAGGTGCAAAGGTGGTGGTGGGGGTGGGGGGGAGGATACGGGATTTAGAGGTAGAATGAAGAGAGGGAACAGGAGGAGTGGTGCAGGTGAAACAGGGAGGAACAGGGGGTGCTGTACAGGTGATACAGGGATGGAGATGGGGGAACAGGGGGAGTGGTGCAGATGAAACAGGGATGAAGAGGGAGAAACAGGGGGGAGTGGTGCAGGTGAAACAGGGATGAAGAGGGAGAAACAGAGGGAGTGGTGCAGGTGAAACAGGGATGGGGATGAGGGAACAGGGGGAGTGGTGCAGGTGAAACAGGGATGGGGATGGGGAAACAGGGGGAGTGGTGCAGGTGAAACAGGGATGCAGAGGGAGAAACAGGGGGGAGTGGTGCAGGTGAAACAGGGATTAAAGGAAAATTTATATAAGTAGATAGATGGATGTTTACATTGATTGCTAAATATATACATTGACGGATAGACGGATGCATAGATGCATCCGTCTATCTGATGGATGGAAAGACATATGAGTAGATGGATGGATAGACAGAAGAGTTGATGGACGGATAAATGGAATATAAATGTATATAATGATAAATGGTTGGTTTATGGGAAGTTAGATTGATGGATTGACAGATATAAGTAGATAGATAGATGGATCCATTGATGGATTCATTTGTGCTTATCTCTTGAGGTTCTTCTTGAGATGATTTCGGGTCTTTAGTGTCCCTGCGGTCCGGTCCTCGACCAAACCTCCACTCCCAGGAAGCGGCCCGTGACAGCTGACTAACACCCAGGTACCTGTTTTACTGCAAGGTATCAGGGGCACAGGGTGAAAGAAACTCTGCCTATTGTTTCTCGGCGGCGCCCGGAATCGAACCCGGGACCACAGGATCACAAGTCCAGTGTCCAGTGTGCTGTCCGCTCGGCCGACTGGCTCCCCGGTCGGAGGGGAGCCGGTGAACAGGCGAATCAGGTTAAAGAATATCTGTCGATTTGCTATTGCATCAACTGAGATTCGATATGGGACCATTAGGATTATAACCAACGAACTCTCTCCGTTTAGACGGTAGGCCTCCAGTTTGTGTGTGTGTGTGTGTGTGTGTGTGTGTGTGTGTGTGTGTGTGTGTGTGTGTGTGTTAGAGAGAAATAGATGTAGTAGATATAAAAAAATGGAAAAATACATATATTTGATAGGCGGGGTCCAAGAGCTAATAACTCGATTCTGCAGATACATATAGTAAATACAAGGAGAAAATAAATACACACACACACACACACACATTAATTGATAATGGACTGTTTTGTGTGCGTATCCATGTGTACTATTGTCAAGACCGACAGACACGTGAAGCTATGTGTGTGTATGTGTACCTGTAATTGAACTGACATGTGTACGGTAATTATCTGTATGTGTCCATTTTAAAGGTACACATTAGTGAATGTGTATTTATGTAAATTGATTGACATATGTACGTGTGCGCGCGATTAGTGTTACTTTAATTTATATGGTTAACATTTATACGTTTGAATGACATAGTTTCCCATTATTGTCACATTTTTTGTTACATGTCTACTATTGTCAAGATGGACAGACACGTCCAGCTATGAGTGTTTATGTGTACCAGTAATTGAACTGACATGTGTACTGCAACTATCTGCGTGTGTCCATTTTAAAGGAATATATTAGTGAATGTTTATTTATGTAAATTGATTGGAATATGTATTTGGACGCTCGGTTAGTGTAACTGTAATTTATATGGTTAACGTTTGAATGACATAGTTTCCCCTCATTGTCACATTTTTTGTTACTATTTCGCTGTTCACTTTCACTCTCTCTGAATCCCGTGGACTAATTGTGCTCACGTGTGTTTGTGTAGGGAAGGGGGAACCATAGGCTTTTCACACAATAATTTGTAACTATTTGCTGAGAAAAGTTTCAAAAGATCATCTATGTTTTTAATAAGTGTTCTTTTTCCTAACATACAAGTCAATCACACAGTACCTAACCTCAGTCAGAAACACTTTTCTTACTATATCTCGCAACGTCTTTTTGCATATATATCCTATCTTAAATAATTAACAATTTTAATTCATAACTGCCAACCCCCCTCCCATCCAAAGCTTTCAAAGCCACCAAACATCATTCCTTTCCCTTAACCGCTCCCAAATTATCTTTTGCACCAATTCACAAACAAGGGGGCTTTATAGCTGAGTGGACGTCGCTCTCGACTCGTAATCGTAGCTCATTCGATCCCACGGTGATGGAACAAGCGGAAATCAGCAGAGTTTCTATCATTCTGATGCCCTTATTACCTAGCAGTAAATATGTACCTGGGCGTTAGACAGCTGTTACGGGCTGCTTCCTGGGTGTGTGTGTGTGGAATGTTTTTTATTAGTAATAATTGATTGATTGACAGTTGAGAGGCGGGCCGAAAGAGTAGAGCTCAACCCTCGCAAGCATAACTAGGTGAACACAACTAGATAAATACTAACCAACCACGATCACGACAATCCATTACACACACAACCCCCCCCTCCCCCCCCCCAAACTCCCGAAATCGTTCTACCTAAATCAATAAAAAATTAAAAGAAATCAATTAATTCACCACAAATACTAACTATAAATAAAGGAACCAAATTTGAGACATACAGCGACTCCAGCGTGGTCTAGTCGGAAGAGAACGTGTTCTCATCTGGATAGATTGCGATCGAGTCTGTCGGAACGGGTGTGTAACTGCAGGGCACAAATATTTGTGTGTCCCCTCCTGTAGCTGCCTCTGTTTCGACAGGTTCCCTGGATAGCTGGAATTGACCTGGCCCTTGGAAAGTGGGGAAGGGGTGAAATCCGTTGGGCCCACGGATGGATACCTTGGATCCATGGACCTAGAGCAGGTCTAATCACCTGGGATTCGAACCCACGGTGGGAATAAGGGAGGAGATATGGGAAGGGGGGGGGGGAAGGATGTTTCCCTGGAACCAAACCTCACATAAACCCGGACACCCACACACACACCCTCACCCGAACACTCACAGGGGCACTCACACTCACACACTCCCATAGACTGTGATAAGGGAGACCATCTGAGGGGACACAGATGGCCTCCTGGACCCACAGGTATAACCGGACACACACACACCCGGACACTCACAGAGACACTCACACACACTCGCCCGGACACTCATAGGGATATACACACTCACACACAGACACACATCCATAGACACAAACTGTGATAAGGGAGACCATCTGAGGGGACACAGATGGCCTCCTGGACACACAAGTATATATCAATATTTAATTTATTATTTATTTTTTAATTTTATTAAATAAGTAATCAAATTAATGTTTTTTTAATAAATTATTTTTTTATTAAATTATTAAATAATTATATTAATAAAACAAATTAAATTAAATTTAATAATTAAATATTTATTATTTAATTTACAAATATGACAGATTTTTTAAATATATATATATATATATATATATATATATATATATATATATATATATATATATATATATATATATATATATATATATATATATATATATATATATATATATATATATATATATATATACATACATGCGAACAAGCCTTAATGGTCCCCAGGACTATATGCAACTGAAAACTCACATGCCAGAAGTGACTCGAACCCATACTGCCAGGAGCAATGCAACTGGTATGTACAGGACGCCTTAATCCGCTTGTGTCAATTTTAAAGGAATATATTAGTGAATATTTATTTATGTAAATTGATATATATATATATATATATATATATATATATATATATATATATATATATATATATATATATATATATATATATATATATATATACATATATATATATATATATATATATATATATATATATATATATATATATATATATATATATATATATATATATATATATATATATATATATATATAAAGAGAATGTCTGTCTATGTAATGAGGCCACATGCTGGAGGCTGCAGCCATACACAGATTTATTTTAAAATTTATTTATTAATATATTATTAAGGCTTATTATTACTAAATTAATGTATTTGTAGAGGGAATGGTCAGGGGTAGGGAACGGGCATAGGTTGGTCAGTGTTGACTTTAGCTAAAGGATTTAGGAATAATTATTAATTATTCTTATCACTCCCCCCCCCTTACCAATTTAATTAAAGTTAATTGTAAAATAATGCTTGAGATGGCTGAAGACTTTTTCGTACTTAGAAAAAACCTAAATTAAACACATAAAGAAGTTTATTGGTCCTGATTTAAGTTAAAGGAAGAGGTGCAAAGGTGGTGGTGGGGGTGGGGGGGAGGATACGGGATTTAGAGGTAGAATGAAGAGAGGGAACAGGAGAAGTGGTGCAGGTGAAACAGGGAGGAACAGGGGGTGCTGTACAGGTGATACAGGGATGGAGATGGGGGAACAGGGGGAGTGGTGCAGATGAAACAGGGATGAAGAGGGAGAAACAGGGGGGAGTGGTGCAGGTGAAACAGGGATGAAGAGGGAGAAACAGAGGGAGTGGTGCAGGTGAAACAGGGATGGGGATGAGGGAACAGGGGGAGTGGTGCAGGTGAAACAGGGATGGGGATGGGGAAACAGGGGGAGTGGTGCAGGTGAAACAGGGATGCAGAGGGAGAAACAGGGGGGAGTGGTGCAGGTGAAACAGGGATTAAAGGAAAATTTATATAAGTAGATAGATGGATGTTTACATTGATTGCTAAATATATACATTGACGGATAGACGGATGCATAGATGCATCCGTCTATCTGATGGATGGAAAGACATATGAGTAGATGGATGGATAGACAGAAGAGTTGATGGACGGATAAATGGAATATAAATGTATATAATGATAAATGGTTGGTTTATGGGAAGTTAGATTGATGGATTGACAGATATAAGTAGATAGATAGATGGATCCATTGATGGATTCATTTGTGCTTATCTCTTGAGGTTCTTCTTGAGATGATTTCGGGTCTTTAGTGTCCCTGCGGTCCGGTCCTCGACCAAACCTCCACTCCCAGGAAGCGGCCCGTGACAGCTGACTAACACCCAGGTACCTGTTTTACTGCAAGGTATCAGGGGCACAGGGTGAAAGAAACTCTGCCTATTGTTTCTCGGCGGCGCCCGGAATCGAACCCGGGACCACAGGATCACAAGTCCAGTGTCCAGTGTGCTGTCCGCTCGGCCGACTGGCTCCCCGGTCGGAGGGGAGCCGGTGAACAGGGGAATCAGGTTAAAGAATATCTGTCGATTTGCTATTGCATCAACTGAGATTCGATATGGGACCATTAGGATTATAACCAACGAACTCTCTCCGTTTAGACGGTAGGCCTCCAGTTTGTGTGTGTGTGTGTGTGTGTGTGTGTGTGTGTGTGTGTGTGTGTGTGTGTTAGAGAGAAATAGATGTAGTAGATATAAAAAAATGGAAAAATACATATATTTGATAGGCGGGGTCCAAGAGCTAATAACTCGATTCTGCAGATACATATAGTAAATACAAGGAGAAAATAAATACACACACACACACACACACATTAATTGATAATGGACTGTTTTGTGTGCGTATCCATGTGTACTATTGTCAAGACCGACAGACACGTGAAGCTATGTGTGTGTATGTGTACCTGTAATTGAACTGACATGTGTACGGTAATTATCTGTATGTGTCCATTTTAAAGGTACACATTAGTGAATGTGTATTTATGTAAATTGATTGACATATGTACGTGTGCGCGCGATTAGTGTTACTTTAATTTATATGGTTAACATTTATACGTTTGAATGACATAGTTTCCCATTATTGTCACATTTTTTGTTACATGTCTACTATTGTCAAGATGGACAGACACGTCCAGCTATGAGTGTTTATGTGTACCAGTAATTGAACTGACATGTGTACTGCAACTATCTGCGTGTGTCCATTTTAAAGGAATATATTAGTGAATGTTTATTTATGTAAATTGATTGGAATATGTATTTGGACGCTCGGTTAGTGTAACTGTAATTTATATGGTTAACGTTTGAATGACATAGTTTCCCCTCATTGTCACATTTTTTGTTACTATTTCGCTGTTCACTTTCACTCTCTCCGAATCCCGTGGACTAATTGTGCTCACGTGTGTTTGTGTAGGGAAGGGGGAACCATAGGCTTTTCACACAATAATTTGTAACTATTTGCTGAGAAAAGTTTCAAAAGATCATCTATGTTTTTAATAAGTGTTCTTTTTCCTAACATACAAGTCAATCACACAGTACCTAACCTCAGTCAGAAACACTTTTCTTACTATATCTCTCAACGTCTTTTGCATATATATCCTATCTTAAATAATTAACAATTTAATTCATAACTGCCAACCCCCCTCCCATCCAAAGCTTTCAAAGCCACCAAACATCATTCCTTTCCCTTAACCGCTCCCAAATTATCTTTTGCACCAATTCACAAACAAGGGGGCTTTATAGCTGAGTGGACGTCGCTCTCGACTCGTAATCGTAGCTCATTCGATCCCACGGTGATGGAACAAGCGGAAATCAGCAGAGTTTCTATCATTCTGATGCCCTTGTTACCTAGCAGTAAATATGTACCTGGGCGTTAGACAGCTGTTACGGGCTGCTTCCTGGGTGTGTGTGTGTGGAATGTTTTTTATTAGTAATAATTGATTGATTGACAGTTGAGAGGCGGGCCGAAAGAGTAGAGCTCAACCCTCGCAAGCATAACTAGGTGAACACAACTAGATAAATACTAACCAACCACGATCTCGACAATCCATTACACACACAACCCCCCCTCCCCCTACCCCCCCCCCAAACTCCCGAAATCGTTCTACCTAAATCAATAAAAAATTAAAACAAATCAATTAATTTACCACAAATACTAACTATAAATAAAGGAACCAAATTTGAGACATACAGCGACTCCAGCGTGGTCTAGTCGGAAGAGAACGTGTTCTCATCTGGATAGATGGCGATCGAGTCTGTCGGAACGGGTGTGTAACTGCAGGGCACAAATATGTGTGTCCCCTCCTGTAGCTGCCTCTGTTTCGACAGGTTCCCTGGATAGCTGGAATTGACCTGGCCCTTGGAAAGTGGGGAAGGGGTGAAATCCGTTGGGCCCACGGATGGATACCTTGGATCCATGGACCTAGAGCAGGTCTAATCACCTGTGATTCGAACCCACGGTGGGAATAAGGGAGATATGGGAAGGGGGGGGGGGGAAGGATGTTTCCCTGGAACCAAACCTCACATAAACCCGGACACTCACACACACACCCTCACCCGAACACTCACAGGGGCACTCACACTCACACACTCCCATAGACTGTGATAAGGGAGACCATCTGAGGGGACACAGATGGCCTCCTGGACCCACAGGTATAACCGGACACACACACACTCACACCCACGGTGGGAATAAGGGAGATATGGGAAGGGGGGGGGGGAGGATGTTTCCCTGGAACCAAACCTCACATAAACCCGGACACTCACACACACACCCTCACCCGAACACTCACAGGGGCACTCACACTCACACACTCCCATAGACTGTGATAAGGGAGACCATCTGAGGGGACACAGATGGCCTCCTGGACCCACAGGTATAACCGGACACACAGACACTCACACACACTCGCCCGGACACTCACAGGGATATACACACTCACACACAGACACACATCCATAGACACAAACTGTGATAAGGGAGACCATCTGAGGGGACACAGATGGCCTCCTGGACACACAAGTATATATCAATATTTAATTTAATATTTATTTTTTAATTTTATTAAATAAGTAATCAAATTAATGTTTTTTAATAAATTATTATTTTATTAAATTATTAAATAATTATATTAATAAACCAATTAAATTAAATTTAATAATTAAATATTTATTATTTAATTTACAAATATGACAGATTTTTTAAATATATATATATATATATATATATATATATATATATATATATATACATATATATATATATATATATATATATATATATATATATATATATATATATATATATATATATATATATATATATATATATATATATATATATATATATATACATACATGCGAACAAGCCTTAATGGTCCCCAGGACTATATGCAACTGAAAACTCACATGCCAGAAGTGACTCGAACCCATACTGCCAGGAGCAATGCAACTGGTATGTACAGGACGCCTTAATCCGCTTGTGTCAATTTTAAAGGAATATATTAGTGAATATTTATTTATGTAAATTGATATATATATATATATATATATATATATATATATATATATATATATATATATATATATAAAGAGAATGTCTGTCTATGTAATGAGGCCACATGCTGGAGGCTGCAGCCATACACAGATTTATTTTAAAATTTATTTAATAATATATTAATAAGGCTTATTATTACTAAATTAATGTATTTGTAGAGGGAATGGTCTGGGGTAGGGAACGGGCATAGGTTGGTCAGTGTTGACTTTAGCTAAAGGATTTAGGAATAATTATTAATTATTCTTATCACTCCCCCCCCCCCTACCAATTTAATTGAAGTTAATTGTAAAATAATGCTTGAGATGGCTGAAGACTTTTTCGTACTTAGAAAAAACCTAAATTAAACACATAAAGAAGTTTATTGGTCCTGATTTAAGTTAAAGGAAGAGGTGCAAAGGTGGTGGTGGGGGTGGGGGGGAGGATACGGGATTTAGAGGTGGAATGAAGAGAGGGAACAGGGGGAGTGGTGCAGGTGAAACAGGGAGGAACAGGGGGTGCTGTACAGGTGATACAGGGATGGGGATGGGGGAACAGGGGGAGTGGTGCAGATGAAACAGGGATGAAGAGGGAGAAACAAGGGGGAGTGGTGCAGGTGAAACAGGGATGAAGAGGGAGAAACAGAGGGAGTGGTGCAGGTGAAACAGGGATGGGGATGAGGGAACAGGGGGAGTGGTGCAGGTGAAACAGGGATGGGGATGGGGGAACAGGGGGAGTGGTGCAGGTGAAACAGGGATGCAAAGGGAGAAACAGGGGGGAGTGGTGCAGGTGAAACAGGGATTAAAGGAAAATTTATATAAGTAGATAGATGGATGTTTACATTGATTGCTAAATATATACATTGACGGATAGACGGATGAATAGATGCATCCGTCTATCTGATGGATGGAAAGACATATGAGTAGATGGATGGATAGACAGAAGAGTTGATGGACGGATAAATGGAATATAAATGTATATAATGATAAATGGTTGGTTTATGGGAAGATAGATTGATGGATTGACAGATATAAGTAGATAGATAGATGGATCCATTGATGGATTCATTTGTGCTTATCTCTTGAGGTTCTTCTTGAGATGATTTCGGGTCTTTAGTGTCCCCGCGGTCCGGTCCTCGACCAAACCACCACCCCCAGGAAGCGGCCCGTTACAGCTGACTAACATCCAGGTACCTGTTTTACTGCAAGGTATCAGGGGCACAGGGTGAAAGAAACTCTGCCCATTGTTTCTCGGCGGCGCCCGGAATCGAACCCGGGACCACAGGATCACAAGTCCAGTGTCCAGTGTGCTGTCCGCTCGGCCGACTGGCTCCCCGGTCAGAGGGGAGCCGGTGAACAGGCGAATCAGGTTAAAGAATATCTGTCGATTTGCTATTGCATCAACTGAGATTCGATATGGGACCATTAGGATTATAACCAACGAACTCTCTCCGTTTAGACGGTAGGCCTCCAGTTTGTGTGTGTGTGTGTGTGTGTGTGTGTGTGTGTGTGTGTGTGTGTGTGTGTGTTAGAGAGAAATAGATGTAGTAGATATAAAAAAATGGAAAAATACATATATTTGATAGGCGGGGTCCAAGAGCTAATAACTCGATTCTGCAGATACATATAGTAAATACAAGGAGAAAATAAATACACACACACACACACATTAATTGATAATGGACTGTTTTGTGTGCGTATCCATGTGTACTATTGTCAAGACCGACAGACACGTGAAGCTATGTGTGTGTATGTGTACCTGTAATTGAACTGACATGTGTACGGTAATTATCTGTATGTGTCCATTTTAAAGGTACACATTAGTGAATGTGTATTTATGTAAATTGATTGACATATGTACGTGTGCGCGCGATTAGTGTTACTTTAATTTATATGGTTAACATTTATACGTTTGAATGACATAGTTTCCCATTATTGTCACATTTTTTGTTACATGTCTACTATTGTCAAGATGGACAGACACGTCCAGCTATGAGTGTTTATGTGTACCAGTAATTGAACTGACATGTGTACTGCAACTATCTGCGTGTGTCCATTTTAAAGGAATATATTAGTGAATGTTTATTTATGTAAATTGATTGGAATATGTATGTGGACGCTCGGTTAGTGTAACTGTAATTTATATGGTTAACGTTTGCATGACATAGTTTCCCCTCATTGTCACATTTTTTGTTACTATTTCGCTGTTCACTTTCACTCTCTCTGAATCCCGTGGACTAATTGTGCTCACGTGTGTTTGTGTAGGGAAGGGGGAACCATAGGCTTTTCACACAATAATTTGCAACTATTTGCTGAGAAAAGTTTCAAAAGATCATCTATGTTTTTAATAAGTGTTCTTTTTCCTAACATAAAAGTCAATCACACAGTACCTAACGTCAGTCAGAACCACTTTTCTTACTATATCTGGCAATGTCTTTTGCATATATATCCTATCTTAAATAATTAACAATTTTAATTCATAACTGCCAACCCCCCTCCCATCCAAAGCTTTCAAAGCCACCAAACATCATTCCTTTCCCTTAACCTCTCCCAAATTATCTTTTGCACCAATTCACAAACAAGGGGGCTTTATAGCTGAGTGGACGTCGCTCTCGACTCGTAATCGTAGCTCATTCGATCCCACGGTGATGGAACAAGCGGAAATCAGCAGAGTTTCTATCATTCTGATGACCCTGTTACCTAGCAGTAAATATGTACCTGGGCGTTAGACAGCTGTTACGGGCTGCTTCCTGGGTGTGTGTGTGTGGAATGTTTTTTATTAGTTAGTAATAATTGATTGATTGACAGTTGAGAGGCGGGCCAAAAGAGTAGAGCTCAACCCTCGCAAGCATAACTAGGTGAACACAACTAGATAAATACTAACCAACCACGATCTCGACAATCCATTACACACACAACCCCCCCCTCCCCCTAACCCCCCCCAAATTCCCGAAATCGTTCTACCTAAATCAATAAAAAATTAAAACAAATCAATTAATTCACCACAAATACTAACTATAAATAAAGGAACCAAATTTGAGACATACAGCGACTCCAGCGTGGTCTAGTCGGAAGAGAACGTGTTCTCATCTGGATAGATGGCGATCGAGTCTGTCGGAACGGGTGTGTAACTGCAGGGCACAAATATGTGTGTCCCCTCCTGTAGCTGCCTCTGTTTCGACAGGTTCCCTGGATAGCTGGAATTGACCTGGCCCTTGGAAAGTGGGGAAGGGGTGAAATCCGTTAGGCCCACGGATGGATACCTTGTATCCATGGACCTAGAGCAGGTCTAATCACCTGGGATTCGAACCCACGGTGGGAATAAGGGAGGAGATATGGGAAGGGGGGGGAGAAGGATGTTTCCCTGGAACCAAACCTCACATAAACCCGGACACTCACACACACACCCTCACCCGAACACTCACACTCACACACTCCCATAGACTGTGATAAGGGAGACCATCTGAGGGGACACAGATGGCCTCCTGGACCCACAGGTATAACCGGACACACACACACTCACACCCACGGTGGGAATAAGGGAGATATGGGAAGGGGGGGGGGGAAGGATGTTTCCCTGGAACCAAACCTCACATAAACCCGGACACTCACACACACACCCTCACCCGAACACTCACAGGGGCACTCACACTCACACACTCCCATAGACTGTGATAAGGGAGACCATCTGAGGGGACACAGATGGCCTCCTGGACCCACAGGTATAACCGGACACACAGACACTCACACACACTCGCCCGGACACTCACAGGGATATACACACTCACACACAGACACACATCCATAGACACAAACTGTGATAAGGGAGACCATCTGAGGGGACACAGATGGCCTCCTGGACACACAAGTATATATCAATATTTAATTTAATATTTATTTTTTAATTTTATTAAATAAGTAATCAAATTAATGTTTTTTAATAAATTATTATTTTATTAAATTATTAAATAATTATATTAATAAACCAATTAAATTAAATTTAATAATTAAATATTTATTATTTAATTTACAAATATGACAGATTTTTTAAATATATATATATATATATATATATATATATATATATATATATATATATATATATATATACATATATATATATATATATATATATATATATATATATATATATATATATATATATATATATATATATATATATATATATATATATATATATATATATATATATATATATATATATATATATATATATATATATATATATATACATACATGCGAACAAGCCTTAATGGTCCCCAGGACTATATGCAACTGAAAACTCACATGCCAGAAGTGACTCGAACCCATACTGCCAGGAGCAATGCAACTGGTATGTACAGGACGCCTTAATCCGCTTGTGTCAATTTTAAAGGAATATATTAGTGAATATTTATTTATGTAAATTGATATATATATATATATATATATATATATATATATATATATATATATATATATATATATATATATATATATATATATATATATATATATATATAAAGAGAATGTCTGTCTATGTAATGAGGCCACATGCTGGAGGCTGCAGCCATACACAGATTTATTTTAAAATTTATTTAATAATATATTAATAAGGCTTATTATTACTAAATTAATGTATTTGTAGAGGGAATGGTCTGGGGTAGGGAACGGGCATAGGTTGGTCAGTGTTGACTTTAGCTAAAGGATTTAGGAATAATTATTAATTATTCTTATCACTCCCCCCCCCCCTACCAATTTAATTGAAGTTAATTGTAAAATAATGCTTGAGATGGCTGAAGACTTTTTCGTACTTAGAAAAAACCTAAATTAAACACATAAAGAAGTTTATTGGTCCTGATTTAAGTTAAAGGAAGAGGTGCAAAGGTGGTGGTGGGGGTGGGGGGGAGGATACGGGATTTAGAGGTGGAATGAAGAGAGGGAACAGGGGGAGTGGTGCAGGTGAAACAGGGAGGAACAGGGGGTGCTGTACAGGTGATACAGGGATGGGGATGGGGGAACAGGGGGAGTGGTGCAGATGAAACAGGGATGAAGAGGGAGAAACAAGGGGGAGTGGTGCAGGTGAAACAGGGATGAAGAGGGAGAAACAGAGGGAGTGGTGCAGGTGAAACAGGGATGGGGATGAGGGAACAGGGGGAGTGGTGCAGGTGAAACAGGGATGGGGATGGGGGAACAGGGGGAGTGGTGCAGGTGAAACAGGGATGCAGAGGGAGAAACAGGGGGGAGTGGTGCAGGTGAAACAGGGATTAAAGGAAAATTTATATAAGTAGATAGATGGATGTTTACATTGATTGCTAAATATATACATTGACGGATAGACGGATGAATAGATGCATCCGTCTATCTGATGGATGGAAAGACATATGAGTAGATGGATGGATAGACAGAAGAGTTGATGGACGGATAAATGGAATATAAATGTATATAATGATAAATGGTTGGTTTATGGGAAGATAGATTGATGGATTGACAGATATAAGTAGATAGATAGATGGATCCATTGATGGATTCATTTGTGCTTATCTCTTGAGGTTCTTCTTGAGATGATTTCGGGTCTTTAGTGTCCCCGCGGTCCGGTCCTCGACCAAACCACCACCCCCAGGAAGCGGCCCGTTACAGCTGACTAACATCCAGGTACCTGTTTTACTGCAAGGTATCAGGGGCACAGGGTGAAAGAAACTCTGCCCATTGTTTCTCGGCGGCGCCCGGAATCGAACCCGGGACCACAGGATCACAAGTCCAGTGTCCAGTGTGCTGTCAGCTCGGCCGACTGGCTCCCCGGTCGGAGGGGAGCCGGTGAACAGGCGAATCAGGTTAAAGAATATCTGTCGATTTGCTATTGCATCAACTGAGATTCGATATGGGACCATTAGGATTATAACCAACGAACTCTCTCCGTTTAGACGGTAGGCCTCCAGTTTGTGTGTGTGTGTGTGTGTGTGTGTGTGTGTGTGTGTGTGTGTGTGTGTGTGTGTGTGTGTGTTAGAGAGAAATAGATGTAGTAGATATAAAAAAATGGAAAAATACATATATTTGATAGGCGGGGTCCAAGAGCTAATAACTCGATTCTGCAGATACATATAGTAAATACAAGGAGAAAATAAATACACACACACACACACATTAATTGATAATGGACTGTTTTGTGTGCGTATCCATGTGTACTATTGTCAAGACCGACAGACACGTGAAGCTATGTGTGTGTATGTGTACCTGTAATTGAACTGACATGTGTACGGTAATTATCTGTATGTGTCCATTTTAAAGGTACACATTAGTGAATGTGTATTTATGTAAATTGATTGACATATGTACGTGTGCGCGCGATTAGTGTTACTTTAATTTATATGGTTAACATTTATACGTTTGAATGACATAGTTTCCCATTATTGTCACATTTTTTGTTACATGTCTACTATTGTCAAGATGGACAGACACGTCCAGCTATGAGTGTTTATGTGTACCAGTAATTGAACTGACATGTGTACTGCAACTATCTGCGTGTGTCCATTTTAAAGGAATATATTAGTGAATGTTTATTTATGTAAATTGATTGGAATATGTATGTGGACGCTCGGTTAGTGTAACTGTAATTTATATGGGTAACTTTTGAATGACATAGTTTCCCCTCATTGTCACATTTTTTTGTTACTATTTCGCTGTTCACTCTCACTCTCTCTGAATCCCGTGGACTAATTGTGCTCACGTGTGTTTGTGTAGGGAAGGGGGAACCATAGGCTTTTCACACAATAATTTGCAACTATTTGCTGAGAAAAGTTTCAAAAGATCATCTATGTTTTTAATAAGTGTTCTTTTTCCTAACATACAAGTCAATCACACAGTACCTAACCTCAGTCAGAAACACTTTTCTTACTATATCTCTCAACGTCTTTTGCATATATATCCTATCTTAAATAATTAACAATTTAATTCATAACTGCCAACCCCCCTCCCATCCAAAGCTTTCAAAGCCACCAAACATCATTCCTTTCCCTTAACCGCTCCCAAATTATCTTTTGCACCAATTCACAAACAAGGGGGCTTTATAGCTGAGTGGACGTCGCTCTCGACTCGTAATCATAGCTCATTCGATCCCACGGTGATGGAACAAGCGGAAATCAGCAGAGTTTCTATCATTCTGATGCCCTTGTTACCTAGCAGTAAATATGTACCTGGGCGTTAGACAGCTGTTACGGGCTGCTTCCTGGGTGTGTGTGTGTGGAATGTTTTTTATTAGTAATAATTGATTGATTGACAGTTGAGAGGCGGGCCGAAAGAGTAGAGCTCAACCCTCGCAAGCATAACTAGGTGAACACAACTAGATAAATACTAACCAACCACGATCTCGACAATCCATTACACACACAACCCCCCCTCCCCCTAACCCCCCCCAAACTCCCGAAATCGTTCTACCTAAATCAATAAAAAATTAAAACAAATCAATTAATTTACCACAAATACTAACTATAAATAAAGGAACCAAATTTGAGACATACAGCGACTCCAGCGTGGTCTAGTCGGAAGAGAACGTGTTCTCATCTGGATAGATGGCGATCGAGTCTGTCGGAACGGGTGTGTAACTGCAGGGCACAAATATGTGTGTCCCCTCCTGTAGCTGCCTCTGTTTCGACAGGTTCCCTGGATAGCTGGAATTGACCTGGCCCTTGGAAAGTGGGGAAGGGGTGAAATCCGTTGGGCCCACGGATGGATACCTTGGATCCATGGACCTAGAGCAGGTCTAATCACCTGTGATTCGAACCCACGGTGGGAATAAGGGAGATATGGGAAGGGGGGGGGGGGAAGGATGTTTCCCTGGAACCAAACCTCACATAAACCCGGACACTCACACACACACCCTCACCCGAACACTCACAGGGGCACTCACACTCACACACTCCCATAGACTGTGATAAGGGAGACCATCTGAGGGGACACAGATGGCCTCCTGGACCCACAGGTATAACCGGACACACACACACTCACACCCACGGTGGGAATAAGGGAGATATGGGAAGGGGGGGGGGAAGGATGTTTCCCTGGAACCAAACCTCACATAAACCCGGACACTCACACACACACCCTCACCCGAACACTCACAGGGGCACTCACACTCACACACTCCCATAGACTGTGATAAGGGAGACCATCTGAGGGGGACACAGATGGCCTCCTGGACCCACAGGTATAACCGGACACACAGACACTCACACACACTCGCCCGGACACTCACAGGGATATACACACTCACACACAGACACACATCCATAGACACAAACTGTGATAAGGGAGACCATCTGAGGGGACACAGATGGCCTCCTGGACACACAAGTATATATCAATATTTAATTTAATATTTATTTTTTAATTTTATTAAATAAGTAATCAAATTAATGTTTTTTAATAAATTATTATTTTATTAAATTATTAAATAATTATATTAATAAACCAATTAAATTAAATTTAATAATTAAATATTTATTATTTAATTTACAAATATGACAGATTTTTTAAATATATATATATATATATATATATATATATATATATATATATACATATATATATATATATATATATATATATATATATATATATATATATATATATATATATATATATATATATATATATATATACATACATGCGAACAAGCCTTAATGGTCCCCAGGACTATATGCAACTGAAAACTCACATGCCAGAAGTGACTCGAACCCATACTGCCAGGAGCAATGCAACTGGTATGTACAGGACGCCTTAATCCGCTTGTGTCAATTTTAAAGGAATATATTAGTGAATATTTATTTATGTAAATTGATATATATATATATATATATATATATATATATATATATATATATATATATATATATATATATATAAAGAGAATGTCTGTCTATGTAATGAGGCCACATGCTGGAGGCTGCAGCCATACACAGATTTATTTTAAAATTTATTTAATAATATATTAATAAGGCTTATTATTACTAAATTAATGTATTTGTAGAGGGAATGGTCTGGGGTAGGGAACGGGCATAGGTTGGTCAGTGTTGACTTTAGCTAAAGGATTTAGGAATAATTATTAATTATTCTTATCACTCCCCCCCCCCCTACCAATTTAATTGAAGTTAATTGTAAAATAATGCTTGAGATGGCTGAAGACTTTTTCGTACTTAGAAAAAAACCTAAATTAAACACATAAAGAAGTTTATTGGTCCTGATTTAAGTTAAAGGAAGAGGTGCAAAGGTGGTGGTGGGGGTGGGGGGGAGGATACGGGATTTAGAGGTGGAATGAAGAGAGGGAACAGGGGGAGTGGTGCAGGTGAAACAGGGAGGAACAGGGGGTGCTGTACAGGTGATACAGGGATGGGGATGGGGGAACAGGGGGAGTGGTGCAGATGAAACAGGGATGAAGAGGGAGAAACAAGGGGGAGTGGTGCAGGTGAAACAGGGATGAAGAGGGAGAAACAGAGGGAGTGGTGCAGGTGAAACAGGGATGGGGATGAGGGAACAGGGGGAGTGGTGCAGGTGAAACAGGGATGGGGATGGGGGAACAGGGGGAGTGGTGCAGGTGAAACAGGGATGCAGAGGGAGAAACAGGGGGGAGTGGTGCAGGTGAAACAGGGATTAAAGGAAAATTTATATAAGTAGATAGATGGATGTTTACATTGATTGCTAAATATATACATTGACGGATAGACGGATGAATAGATGCATCCGTCTATCTGATGGATGGAAAGACATATGAGTAGATGGATGGATAGACAGAAGAGTTGATGGACGGATAAATGGAATATAAATGTATATAATGATAAATGGTTGGTTTATGGGAAGATAGATTGATGGATTGACAGATATAAGTAGATAGATAGATGTATCCATTGATGGATTCATTTGTGCTTATCTCTTGAGGTTCTTCTTGAGATGATTTCGGGTCTTTAGTGTCCCCGCGGTCCGGTCCTCGACCAAACCACCACCCCCAGGAAGCGGCCCGTTACAGCTGACTAACATCCAGGTACCTGTTTTACTGCAAGGTATCAGGGGCACAGGGTGAAAGAAACTCTGCCCATTGTTTCTCGGCGGCGCCCGGAATCGAACCCGGGACCACAGGATCACAAGTCCAGTGTCCAGTGTGCTGTCAGCTCGGCCGACTGGCTCCCCGGTCGGAGGGGAGCCGGTGAACAGGCGAATCAGGTTAAAGAATATCTGTCGATTTGCTATTGCATCAACTGAGATTCGATATGGGACCATTAGGATTATAACCAACGAACTCTCTCCGTTTAGACGGTAGGCCTCCAGTTTGTGTGTGTGTGTGTGTGTGTGTGTGTGTGTGTGTGTGTGTGTGTGTGTGTGTTAGAGAGAAATAGATGTAGTAGATATAAAAAAATGGAAAAATACATATATTTGATAGGCGGGGTCCAAGAGCTAATAACTCGATTCTGCAGATACATATAGTAAATACAAGGAGAAAATAAATACACACACACACACACATTAATTGATAATGGACTGTTTTGTGTGCGTATCCATGTGTACTATTGTCAAGACCGACAGACACGTGAAGCTATGTGTGTGTATGTGTACCTGTAATTGAACTGACATGTGTACGGTAATTATCTGTATGTGTCCATTTTAAAGGTACACATTAGTGAATGTGTATTTATGTAAATTGATTGACATATGTACGTGTGCGCGCGATTAGTGTTACTTTAATTTATATGGTTAACATTTATACGTTTGAATGACATAGTTTCCCATTATTGTCACATTTTTTGTTACATGTCTACTATTGTCAAGATGGACAGACACGTCCAGCTATGAGTGTTTATGTGTACCAGTAATTGAACTGACATGTGTACTGCAACTATCTGCGTGTGTCCATTTTAAAGGAATATATTAGTGAATGTTTATTTATGTAAATTGATTGGAATATGTATGTGGACGCTCGGTTAGTGTAACTAATTTATATGGGTAACTTTTGAATGACATAGTTTCCCCTCATTGTCACATTTTTTTGTTACTATTTCGCTGTTCACTCTCACTCTCTCTGAATCCCGTGGACTAATTGTGCTCACGTGTGTTTGTGTAGGGAAGGGGGAACCATAGGCTTTTCACACAATAATTTGCAACTATTTGCTGAGAAAAGTTTCAAAAGATCATCTATGTTTTTAATAAGTGTTCTTTTTCCTAACATAAAAGTCAATCACACAGTACCTAACCTCAGTCAGAAACACTTTTCTTACTATATCTCGCAACGTCTTTTGCATATATATCCTATCTTAAATAATTAACAATTTTAATTCATAACTGCCAACCCCCCTCCCATCCAAAGCTTTCAAAGCCACCAAACATCATTCCTTTCCCTTAACCTCTCCCAAATTATCTTTTGCACCAATTCACAAACAAGGGGGCTTTATAGCTGAGTGGACGTCGCTCTCGACTCGTAATCGTAGCTCATTCGATCCCACGGTGATGGAACAAGCGGAAATCAGCAGAGTTTCTATCATTCTGATGACCCTGTTACCTAGCAGTAAATATGTACCTGGGCGTTAGACAGCTGTTACGGGCTGCTTCCTGGGTGTGTGTGTGTGGAATGTTTTTTATTAGTTAGTAATAATTGATTGATTGACAGTTGAGAGGCGGGCCGAAAGAGTAGAGCTCAACCCTCGCAAGCATAACTAGGTGAACACAACTAGATAAATACTAACCAACCACGATCTCGACAATCCATTACACACACAACCACCAACTCCCCCTCCCCCCCCCCCCCCAAACTCCCGAAATCGTTCTACCTAAATCAATAAAAAATTAAAACAAATCAATTAATTCACCACAAATACTAACTATAAATAAAGGAACCAAATTTGAGACATACAGCGACTCCAGCGTGGTCTAGTCGGAAGAGAACGTGTTCTCATCTGGATAGATTGCGATCGAGTCTGTCGGAACGGGTGTGTAACTGCAGGGCAGAAATATTTGTGTGTCCCCTCCTGTAGCTGCCTCTGTTTCGACAGGTTCCCTGGATAGCTGGAATTGACCTGGCCCTTGGAAAGTGGGGAAGGGGTGAAATCCGTTGGGCCCACGGATGGATACCTTGGATCCATGGACCTAGAGCAGGTCTAATCACCTGGGATTCGAACCCACGGTGGGAATAAGGGAGGAGATATGGGAAGGGGGGAGGGGGGGAAGGATGTTTCCCTGGAACCAAACCTCACATAAACCCGGACACTCACACACACACCCTCACCCGAACACTCACAGGGGCACTCACACTCACACACTCCCATAGACTGTGATAAGGGAGACCATCTGAGGGGACACAGATGGCCTCCTGGACCCACAGGTATAACCGGACACACACACACTCACACCCACGGTGGGAATAAGGGAGATATGGGAAGGGGGGGGGGGAAGGATGTTTCCCTGGAACCAAACCTCACATAAACCCGGACACTCACACACACACCCTCACCCGAACACTCACAGGGGCACTCACACTCACACACTCCCATAGACTGTGATAAGGGAGACCATCTGAGGGGACACAGATGGCCTCCTGGACCCACAGGTATAACCGGACACACAGACACTCACACACACTCGCCCGGACACTCACAGGGATATACACACTCACACACAGACACACATCCATAGACACAAACTGTGATAAGGGAGACCATCTGAGGGGACACAGATGGCCTCCTGGACACACAAGTATATATCAATATTTAATTTAATATTTATTTTTTAATTTTATTAAATAAGTAATCAAATTAATGTTTTTTAATAAATTATTATTTTAATAAATTATTAAATAATTATATTAATAAACCAATTAAATTAAATTTAATAATTAAATATTTATTATTTAATTTACAAATATGACAGATTTTTTAAATATATATATATATATATATATATATATATATATATATATATATATATATATATATATATATACATATATATATATATATATATATATATATATATATATATATATATATATACATATATATATATATATATATATATATATATATATATATATATATATATATATATATATATATATATATATATATACATACATGCGAACAAGCCTTAATGGTCCCCAGGACTATATGCAACTGAAAACTCACATGCCAGAAGTGACTCGAACCCATACTGCCAGGAGCAATGCAACTGGTATGTACAGGACGCCTTAATCCGCTTGTGTCAATTTTAAAGGAATATATTAGTGAATATTTATTTATGTAAATTGATATATATATATATATATATATATATATATATATATATATATATATATATATATATATATATATATATATATATATATATAAAGAGAATGTCTGTCTATGTAATGAGGCCACATGCTGGAGGCTGCAGCCATACACAGATTTATTTTAAAATTTATTTAATAATATATTAATAAGGCTTATTATTACTAAATTAATGTATTTGTAGAGGGAATGGTCTGGGGTAGGGAACGGGCATAGGTTGGTCAGTGTTGACTTTAGCTAAAGGATTTAGGAATAATTATTAATTATTCTTATCACTCCCCCCCCCTACCAATTTAATTGAAGTTAATTGTAAAATAATGCTTGAGATGGCTGAAGACTTTTTCGTACTTAGAAAAAACCTAAATTAAACACATAAAGAAGTTTATTGGTCCTGATTTAAGTTAAAGGAAGAGGTGCAAAGGTGGTGGTGGGGGTGGGGGGGAGGATACGGGATTTAGAGGTGGAATGAAGAGAGGGAACAGGGGGAGTGGTGCAGGTGAAACAGGGAGGAACAGGGGGTGCTGTACAGGTGATACAGGGATGGGGATGGGGGAACAGGGGGAGTGGTGCAGATGAAACAGGGATGAAGAGGGAGAAACAAGGGGGAGTGGTGCAGGTGAAACAGGGATGAAGAGGGAGAAACAGAGGGAGTGGTGCAGGTGAAACAGGGATGGGGATGAGGGAACAGGGGGAGTGGTGCAGGTGAAACAGGGGGAGTGGTGCAGGTGAAACAGGGATGCAGAGGGAGAAACAGGGGGGAGTGGTGCAGGTGAAACAGGGATTAAAGGAAAATTTATATAAGTAGATAGATGGATGTTTACATTGATTGCTAAATATATACATTGACGGATAGACGGATGAATAGATGCATCCGTCTATCTGATGGATGGAAAGACATATGAGTAGATGGATGGATAGACAGAAGAGTTGATGGACGGATAAATGGAATATAAATGTATATAATGATAAATGGTTGGTTTATGGGAAGATAGATTGATGGATTGACAGATATAAGTAGATAGATAGATGGATCCATTGATGGATTCATTTGTGCTTATCTCTTGAGGTTCTTCTTGAGATGATTTCGGGTCTTTAGTGTCCCCGCGGTCCGGTCCTCGACCAAACCACCACCCCCAGGAAGCGGCCCGTTACAGCTGACTAACATCCAGGTACCTGTTTTACTGCAAGGTATCAGGGGCACAGGGTGAAAGAAACTCTGCCCATTGTTTCTCGGCGGCGCCCGGAATCGAACCCGGGACCACAGGATCACAAGTCCAGTGTCCAGTGTGCTGTCCGCTCGGCCGACTGGCTCCCCGGTCGGAGGGGAGCCGGTGAACAGGCGAATCAGGTTAAAGAATATCTGTCGATTTGCTATTGCATCAACTGAGATTCGATATGGGACCATTAGGATTATAACCAACGAACTCTCTCCGTTTAGACGGTAGGCCTCCAGTTTGTGTGTGTGTGTGTGTGTGTGTGTGTGTGTGTGTGTGTGTGTGTGTGTGTGTGTGTTAGAGAGAAATAGATGTAGTAGATATAAAAAAATGGAAAAATACATATATTTGATAGGCGGGGTCCAAGAGCTAATAACTCGATTCTGCAGATACATATAGTAAATACAAGGAGAAAATAAATACACACACACACACACATTAATTGATAATGGACTGTTTTGTGTGCGTATCCATGTGTACTATTGTCAAGACCGACAGACACGTGAAGCTATGTGTGTGTATGTGTACCTGTAATTGAACTGACATGTGTACGGTAATTATCTGTATGTGTCCATTTTAAAGGTACACATTAGTGAATGTGTATTTATGTAAATTGATTGACATATGTACGTGTGCGCGCGATTAGTGTTACTTTAATTTATATGGTTAACATTTATACGTTTGAATGACATAGTTTCCCATTATTGTCACATTTTTTGTTACATGTCTACTATTGTCAAGATGGACAGACACGTCCAGCTATGAGTGTTTATGTGTACCAGTAATTGAACTGACATGTGTACTGCAACTATCTGCGTGTGTCCATTTTAAAGGAATATATTAGTGAATGTTTATTTATGTAAATTGATTGGAATATGTATGTGGACGCTCGGTTAGTGTAACTAATTTATATGGGTAACTTTTGAATGACATAGTTTCCCCTCATTGTCACATTTTTTTGTTACTATTTCGCTGTTCACTCTCACTCTCTCTGAATCCCGTGGACTAATTGTGCTCACGTGTGTTTGTGTAGGGAAGGGGGAACCATAGGCTTTTCACACAATAATTTGCAACTATTTGCTGAGAAAAGTTTCAAAAGATCATCTATGTTTTTAATAAGTGTTCTTTTTCCTAACATAAAAGTCAATCACACAGTACCTAACCTCAGTCAGAAACACTTTTCTTACTATATCTCGCAACGTCTTTTGCATATATATCCTATCTTAAATAATTAACAATTTTAATTCATAACTGCCAACCCCCCTCCCATCCAAAGCTTTCAAAGCCACCAAACATCATTCCTTTCCCTTAACCTCTCCCAAATTATCTTTTGCACCAATTCACAAACAAGGGGGCTTTATAGCTGAGTGGACGTCGCTCTCGACTCGTAATCGTAGCTCATTCGATCCCACGGTGATGGAACAAGCGGAAATCAGCAGAGTTTCTATCATTCTGATGACCCTGTTACCTAGCAGTAAATATGTACCTGGGCGTTAGACAGCTGTTACGGGCTGCTTCCTGGGTGTGTGTGTGTGGAATGTTTTTTATTAGTTAGTAATAATTGATTGATTGACAGTTGAGAGGCGGGCCGAAAGAGTAGAGCTCAACCCTCGCAAGCATAACTAGGTGAACACAACTAGATAAATACTAACCAACCACGATCTCGACAATCCATTACACACACAACCACCAACTCCCCCTCCCCCCCCCCCCCCCAAACTCCCGAAATCGTTCTACCTAAATCAATAAAAAATTAAAACAAATCAATTAATTCACCACAAATACTAACTATAAATAAAGGAACCAAATTTGAGACATACAGCGACTCCAGCGTGGTCTAGTCGGAAGAGAACGTGTTCTCATCTGGATAGATTGCGATCGAGTCTGTCGGAACGGGTGTGTAACTGCAGGGCAGAAATATTTGTGTGTCCCCTCCTGTAGCTGCCTCTGTTTCGACAGGTTCCCTGGATAGCTGGAATTGACCTGGCCCTTGGAAAGTGGGGAAGGGGTGAAATCCGTTGGGCCCACGGATGGATACCTTGGATCCATGGACCTAGAGCAGGTCTAATCACCTGGGATTCGAACCCACGGTGGGAATAAGGGAGGAGATATGGGAAGGGGGGAGGGGGGGAAGGATGTTTCCCTGGAACCAAACCTCACATAAACCCGGACACTCACACACACACCCTCACCCGAACACTCACAGGGGCACTCACACTCACACACTCCCATAGACTGTGATAAGGGAGACCATCTGAGGGGACACAGATGGCCTCCTGGACCCACAGGTATAACCGGACACACACACACTCACACCCACGGTGGGAATAAGGGAGATATGGGAAGGGGGGGGGGAAGGATGTTTCCCTGGAACCAAACCTCACATAAACCCGGACACTCACACACACACCCTCACCCGAACACTCACAGGGGCACTCACACTCACACACTCCCATAGACTGTGATAAGGGAGACCATCTGAGGGGACACAGATGGCCTCCTGGACCCACAGGTATAACCGGACACACAGACACTCACACACACTCGCCCGGACACTCACAGGGATATACACACTCACACACAGACACACATCCATAGACACAAACTGTGATAAGGGAGACCATCTGAGGGGACACAGATGGCCTCCTGGACACACAAGTATATATCAATATTTAATTTAATATTTATTTTTTAATTTTATTAAATAAGTAATCAAATTAATGTTTTTTAATAAATTATTATTTTAATAAATTATTAAATAATTATATTAATAAACCAATTAAATTAAATTTAATAATTAAATATTTATTATTTAATTTACAAATATGACAGATTTTTTAAATATATATATATATATATATATATATATATATATATATATATATATATATATATATATATATATATACATATATATATATATATATATATATATATATATATATATATATATATATATATATATACATATATATATATATATATATATATATATATATATATATATATATATATATATATATATATATATATATATACATACATGCGAACAAGCCTTAATGGTCCCCAGGACTATATGCAACTGAAAACTCACATGCCAGAAGTGACTCGAACCCATACTGCCAGGAGCAATGCAACTGGTATGTACAGGACGCCTTAATCCGCTTGTGTCAATTTTAAAGGAATATATTAGTGAATATTTATTTATGTAAATTGATATATATATATATATATATATATATATATATATATATATATATATATATATATATATATATATATATAAAGAGAATGTCTGTCTATGTAATGAGGCCACATGCTGGAGGCTGCAGCCATACACAGATTTATTTTAAAATTTATTTAATAATATATTAATAAGGCTTATTATTACTAAATTAATGTATTTGTAGAGGGAATGGTCTGGGGTAGGGAACGGGCATAGGTTGGTCAGTGTTGACTTTAGCTAAAGGATTTAGGAATAATTATTAATTATTCTTATCACTCCCCCCCCCTACCAATTTAATTGAAGTTAATTGTAAAATAATGCTTGAGATGGCTGAAGACTTTTTCGTACTTAGAAAAAACCTAAATTAAACACATAAAGAAGTTTATTGGTCCTGATTTAAGTTAAAGGAAGAGGTGCAAAGGTGGTGGTGGGGGTGGGGGGGAGGATACGGGATTTAGAGGTGGAATGAAGAGAGGGAACAGGGGGAGTGGTGCAGGTGAAACAGGGAGGAACAGGGGGTGCTGTACAGGTGATACAGGGATGGGGATGGGGGAACAGGGGGAGTGGTGCAGATGAAACAGGGATGAAGAGGGAGAAACAAGGGGGAGTGGTGCAGGTGAAACAGGGATGAAGAGGGAGAAACAGAGGGAGTGGTGCAGGTGAAACAGGGATGGGGATGAGGGAACAGGGGGAGTGGTGCAGGTGAAACAGGGGGAGTGGTGCAGGTGAAACAGGGATGCAGAGGGAGAAACAGGGGGGAGTGGTGCAGGTGAAACAGGGATTAAAGGAAAATTTATATAAGTAGATAGATGGATGTTTACATTGATTGCTAAATATATACATTGACGGATAGACGGATGAATAGATGCATCCGTCTATCTGATGGATGGAAAGACATATGAGTAGATGGATGGATAGACAGAAGAGTTGATGGACGGATAAATGGAATATAAATGTATATAATGATAAATGGTTGGTTTATGGGAAGATAGATTGATGGATTGACAGATATAAGTAGATAGATAGATGGATCCATTGATGGATTCATTTGTGCTTATCTCTTGAGGTTCTTCTTGAGATGATTTCGGGTCTTTAGTGTCCCCGCGGTCCGGTCCTCGACCAAACCACCACCCCCAGGAAGCGGCCCGTTACAGCTGACTAACATCCAGGTACCTGTTTTACTGCAAGGTATCAGGGGCACAGGGTGAAAGAAACTCTGCCCATTGTTTCTCGGCGGCGCCCGGAATCGAACCCGGGACCACAGGATCACAAGTCCAGTGTCCAGTGTGCTGTCCGCTCGGCCGACTGGCTCCCCGGTCGGAGGGGAGCCGGTGAACAGGCGAATCAGGTTAAAGAATATCTGTCGATTTGCTATTGCATCAACTGAGATTCGATATGGGACCATTAGGATTATAACCAACGAACTCTCTCCGTTTAGACGGTAGGCCTCCAGTTTGTGTGTGTGTGTGTGTGTGTGTGTGTGTGTGTGTGTGTGTGTGTGTGTGTGTGTGTGTTAGAGAGAAATAGATGTAGTAGATATAAAAAAATGGAAAAATACATATATTTGATAGGCGGGGTCCAAGAGCTAATAACTCGATTCTGCAGATACATATAGTAAATACAAGGAGAAAATAAATACACACACACACACACATTAATTGATAATGGACTGTTTTGTGTGCGTATCCATGTGTACTATTGTCAAGACCGACAGACACGTGAAGCTATGTGTGTGTATGTGTACCTGTAATTGAACTGACATGTGTACGGTAATTATCTGTATGTGTCCATTTTAAAGGTACACATTAGTGAATGTGTATTTATGTAAATTGATTGACATATGTACGTGTGCGCGCGATTAGTGTTACTTTAATTTATATGGTTAACATTTATACGTTTGAATGACATAGTTTCCCATTATTGTCACATTTTTTGTTACATGTCTACTATTGTCAAGATGGACAGACACGTCCAGCTATGAGTGTTTATGTGTACCAGTAATTGAACTGACATGTGTACTGCAACTATCTGCGTGTGTCCATTTTAAAGGAATATATTAGTGAATGTTTATTTATGTAAATTGATTGGAATATGTATGTGGACGCTCGGTTAGTGTAACTGTAATTTATATGGTTAACTTTTGAATGACATAGTTTCCCCTCATTGTCACATTTTTTTGTTACTATTTCGCTGTTCACTCTCACTCTCTCTGAATCCCGTGGACTAATTGTGCTCACGTGTGTTTGTGTAGGGAAGGGGGAACCATAGGCTTTTCACACAATAATTTGCAACTATTTGCTGAGAAAAGTTTCAAAAGATCATCTATGTTTTTAATAAGTGTTCTTTTTCCTAACATACAAGTCAATCACACAGTACCTAACCTCAGTCAGAAACACTTTTCTTACTATATCTCTCAACGTCTTTTGCATATATATCCTATCTTAAATAATTAACAATTTAATTCATAACTGCCAACCCCCCTCCCATCCAAAGCTTTCAAAGCCACCAAACATCATTCCTTTCCCTTAACCGCTCCCAAATTATCTTTTGCACCAATTCACAAACAAGGGGGCTTTATAGCTGAGTGGACGTCGCTCTCGACTCGTAATCGTAGCTCATTCGATCCCACGGTGATGGAACAAGCGGAAATCAGCAGAGTTTCTATCATTCTGATGCCCTTGTTACCTAGCAGTAAATATGTACCTGGGCGTTAGACAGCTGTTACGGGCTGCTTCCTGGGTGTGTGTGTGTGGAATGTTTTTTATTAGTAATAATTGATTGATTGACAGTTGAGAGGCGGGCCGAAAGAGTAGAGCTCAACCCTCGCAAGCATAACTAGGTGAACACAACTAGATAAATACTAACCAACCACGATCTCGACAATCCATTACACACACAACCCCCCCTCCCCCTAACCCCCCCCAAACTCCCGAAATCGTTCTACCTAAATCAATAAAAAATTAAAACAAATCAATTAATTTACCACAAATACTAACTATAAATAAAGGAACCAAATTTGAGACATACAGCGACTCCAGCGTGGTCTAGTCGGAAGAGAACGTGTTCTCATCTGGATAGATGGCGATCGAGTCTGTCGGAACGGGTGTGTAACTGCAGGGCACAAATATGTGTGTCCCCTCCTGTAGCTGCCTCTGTTTCGACAGGTTCCCTGGATAGCTGGAATTGACCTGGCCCTTGGAAAGTGGGGAAGGGGTGAAATCCGTTGGGCCCACGGATGGATACCTTGGATCCATGGACCTAGAGCAGGTCTAATCACCTGTGATTCGAACCCACGGTGGGAATAAGGGAGATATGGGAAGGGGGGGGGGGAAGGATGTTTCCCTGGAACCAAACCTCACATAAACCCGGACACTCACACACACACCCTCACCCGAACACTCACAGGGGCACTCACACTCACACACTCCCATAGACTGTGATAAGGGAGACCATATGAGGGGACACAGATGGCCTCCTGGACCCACAGGTATAACCGGACACACACACACTCACACCCACGGTGGGAATAAGGGAGATATGGGAAGGGGGGGGGGGAAGGATGTTTCCCTGGAACCAAACCTCACATAAACCCGGACACTCACACACACACCCTCACCCGAACACTCACAGGGGCACTCACACTCACACACTCCCATAGACTGTGATAAGGGAGACCATCTGAGGGGACACAGATGGCCTCCTGGGCCCACAGGTATAACCGGACACACACACACTCACACCCACGGTGGGAATAAGGGAGATATGGGAAGGGGGGGGGGAAGGATGTTTCCCTGGAACCAAACCTCACATAAACCCGGACACTCACACACACACCCTCACCCGAACACTCACAGGGGCACTCACACTCACACACTCCCATAGACTGTGATAAGGGAGACCATCTGAGGGGACACAGATGGCCTCCTGGACCCACAGGTATAACCGGACACACAGACACTCACACACACTCGCCCGGACACTCACAGGGATATACACACTCACACACAGACACACATCCATAGACACAAACTGTGATAAGGGAGACCATCTGAGGGGACACAGATGGCCTCCTGGACACACAAGTATATATCAATATTTAATTTAATATTTATTTTTTAATTTTATTAAATAAGTAATCAAATTAATGTTTTTTAATAAATTATTATTTTAATAAATTATTAAATAATTATATTAATAAACCAATTAAATTAAATTTAATAATTAAATATTTATTATTTAATTTACAAATATGACAGATTTTTTAAATATATATATATATATATATATATATATATATATATATATATATATATATATATATATACATATATATATATATATATATATATATATATATATATATATATATATATATATATATATATATATATATATATATACATACATGCGAACAAGCCTTAATGGTCCCCAGGACTATATGCAACTGAAAACTCACATGCCAGAAGTGACTCGAACCCATACTGCCAGGAGCAATGCAACTGGTATGTACAGGACGCCTTAATCCGCTTGTGTCAATTTTAAAGGAATATATTAGTGAATATTTATTTATGTAAATTGATATATATATATATATATATATATATATATATATATATATATATATATATATATATATATATATATATAAAGAGAATGTCTGTCTATGTAATGAGGCCACATGCTGGAGGCTGCAGCCATACACAGATTTATTTTAAAATTTATTTAATAATATATTAATAAGGCTTATTATTACTAAATTAATGTATTTGTAGAGGGAATGGTCTGGGGTAGGGAACGGGCATAGGTTGGTCAGTGTTGACTTTAGCTAAAGGATTTAGGAATAATTATTAATTATTCTTATCACTCCCCCCCCTACCAATTTAATTGAAGTTAATTGTAAAATAATGCTTGAGATGGCTGAAGACTTTTTCGTACTTAGAAAAAACCTAAATTAAACACATAAAGAAGTTTATTGGTCCTGATTTAAGTTAAAGGAAGAGGTGCAAAGGTGGTGGTGGGGGGGGGGGGGAGGATACGGGATTTAGAGGTGGAATGAAGAGAGGGAACAGGGGGAGTGGTGCAGGTGAAACAGGGAGGAACAGGGGGTGCTGTACAGGTGATACAGGGATGGGGATGGGGGAACAGGGGGAGTGGTGCAGATGAAACAGGGATGAAGAGGGAGAAACAAGGGGGAGTGGTGCAGGTGAAACAGGGATGAAGAGGGAGAAACAGAGGGAGTGGTGCAGGTGAAACAGGGATGGGGATGAGGGAACAGGGGGAGTGGTGCAGGTGAAACAGGGGGAGTGGTGCAGGTGAAACAGGGATGCAGAGGGAGAAACAGGGGGGAGTGGTGCAGGTGAAACAGGGATTAAAGGAAAATTTATATAAGTAGATAGATGGATGTTTACATTGATTGCTAAATATATACATTGACGGATAGACGGATGAATAGATGCATCCGTCTATCTGATGGATGGAAAGACATATGAGTAGATGGATGGATAGACAGAAGAGTTGATGGACGGATAAATGGAATATAAATGTATATAATGATAAATGGTTGGTTTATGGGAAGATAGATTGATGGATTGACAGATATAAGTAGATAGAGAGATGGATCCATTGATGGATTCATTTGTGCTTATCTCTTGAGGTTCTTCTTGAGATGATTTCGGGTCTTTAGTGTCCCCGCGGTCCGGTCCTCGACCAAACCACCACCCCCAGGAAGCGGCCCGTTACAGCTGACTAACATCCAGGTACCTGTTTTACTGCAAGGTATCAGGGGCACAGGGTGAAAGAAACTCTGCCCATTGTTTCTCGGCGGCGCCCGGAATCGAACCCGGGACCACAGGATCACAAGTCCAGTGTCCAGTGTGCTGTCCGCTCGGCCGACTGGCTCCCCGGTCGGAGGGGAGCCGGTGAACAGGCGAATCAGGTTAAAGAATATCTGTCGATTTGCTATTGCATCAACTGAGATTCGATATGGGACCATTAGGATTATAACCAACGAACTCTCTCCGTTTAGACGGTAGGCCTCCAGTTTGTGTGTGTGTGTGTGTGTGTGTGTGTGTGTGTGTGTGTGTGTGTGTGTGTGTGTGTGTTAGAGAGAAATAGATGTAGTAGATATAAAAAAATGGAAAAATACATATATTTGATAGGCGGGGTCCAAGAGCTAATAACTCGATTCTGCAGATACATATAGTAAATACAAGGAGAAAATAAATACACACACACACACACATTAATTGATAATGGACTGTTTTGTGTGCGTATCCATGTGTACTATTGTCAAGACCGACAGACACGTGAAGCTATGTGTGTGTATGTGTACCTGTAATTGAACTGACATGTGTACGGTAATTATCTGTATGTGTCCATTTTAAAGGTACACATTAGTGAATGTGTATTTATGTAAATTGATTGACATATGTACGTGTGCGCGCGATTAGTGTTACTTTAATTTATATGGTTAACATTTATACGTTTGAATGACATAGTTTCCCATTATTGTCACATTTTTTGTTACATGTCTACTATTGTCAAGATGGACAGACACGTCCAGCTATGAGTGTTTATGTGTACCAGTAATTGAACTGACATGTGTACTGCAACTATCTGCGTGTGTCCATTTTAAAGGAATATATTAGTGAATGTTTATTTATGTAAATTGATTGGAATATGTATGTGGACGCTCGGTTAGTGTAACTGTAATTTATATGGTTAACTTTTGAATGACATAGTTTCCCCTCATTGTCACATTTTTTTGTTACTATTTCGCTGTTCACTCTCACTCTCTCTGAATCCCGTGGACTAATTGTGCTCACGTGTGTTTGTGTAGGGAAGGGGGAACCATAGGCTTTTCACACAATAATTTGCAACTATTTGCTGAGAAAAGTTTCAAAAGATCATCTATGTTTTTAATAAGTGTTCTTTTTCCTAACATACAAGTCAATCACACAGTACCTAACCTCAGTCAGAAACACTTTTCTTACTATATCTCTCAACGTCTTTTGCATATATATCCTATCTTAAATAATTAACAATTTAATTCATAACTGCCAACCCCCCTCCCATCCAAAGCTTTCAAAGCCACCAAACATCATTCCTTTCCCTTAACCGCTCCCAAATTATCTTTTGCACCAATTCACAAACAAGGGGGCTTTATAGCTGAGTGGACGTCGCTCTCGACTCGTAATCGTAGCTCATTCGATCCCACGGTGATGGAACAAGCGGAAATCAGCAGAGTTTCTATCATTCTGATGCCCTTGTTACCTAGCAGTAAATATGTACCTGGGCGTTAGACAGCTGTTACGGGCTGCTTCCTGGGTGTGTGTGTGTGGAATGTTTTTTATTAGTAATAATTGATTGATTGACAGTTGAGAGGCGGGCCGAAAGAGTAGAGCTCAACCCTCGCAAGCATAACTAGGTGAACACAACTAGATAAATACTAACCAACCACGATCTCGACAATCCATTACACACACAACCCCCCCTCCCCCTAACCCCCCCCAAACTCCCGAAATCGTTCTACCTAAATCAATAAAAAATTAAAACAAATCAATTAATTTACCACAAATACTAACTATAAATAAAGGAACCAAATTTGAGACATACAGCGACTCCAGCGTGGTCTAGTCGGAAGAGAACGTGTTCTCATCTGGATAGATGGCGATCGAGTCTGTCGGAACGGGTGTGTAACTGCAGGGCACAAATATGTGTGTCCCCTCCTGTAGCTGCCTCTGTTTCGACAGGTTCCCTGGATAGCTGGAATTGACCTGGCCCTTGGAAAGTGGGGAAGGGGTGAAATCCGTTGGGCCCACGGATGGATACCTTGGATCCATGGACCTAGAGCAGGTCTAATCACCTGTGATTCGAACCCACGGTGGGAATAAGGGAGATATGGGAAGGGGGGGGGGGAAGGATGTTTCCCTGGAACCAAACCTCACATAAACCCGGACACTCACACACACACCCTCACCCGAACACTCACAGGGGCACTCACACTCACACACTCCCATAGACTGTGATAAGGGAGACCATATGAGGGGACACAGATGGCCTCCTGGACCCACAGGTATAACCGGACACACACACACTCACACCCACGGTGGGAATAAGGGAGATATGGGAAGGGGGGGGGGGGGAAGGATGTTTCCCTGGAACCAAACCTCACATAAACCCGGACACTCACACACACACCCTCACCCGAACACTCACAGGGGCACTCACACTCACACACTCCCATAGACTGTGATAAGGGAGACCATCTGAGGGGACACAGATGGCCTCCTGGACCCACAGGTATAACCGGACACACAGACACTCACACACACTCGCCCGGACACTCACAGGGATATACACACTCACACACAGACACACATCCATAGACACAAACTGTGATAAGGGAGACCATCTGAGGGGACACAGATGGCCTCCTGGACACACAAGTATATATCAATATTTAATTTAATATTTATTATTTAATTTACAAATATGACAGATTTGTTAAATATATATATATATATATATATATATATATATATATATATATATATATATATATATATATATATATATATATACATATATATATATATATATATATATATATATATATATATATATATATATATATATATATATATATATATATATATATATACATACATGCGAACAAGCCTTAATGGTCCCCAGGACTATATGCAACTGAAAACTCACATGCCAGAAGTGACTCGAACCCATACTGCCAGGAGCAATGCAACTGGTATGTACAGGACGCCTTAATCCGCTTGTGTCAATTTTAAAGGAATATATTAGTGAATATTTATTTATGTAAATTGATATATATATATATATATATATATATATATATATATATATATATATATATATATATATATATATATATATATATATATATAAAGAGAATGTCTGTCTATGTAATGAGGCCACATGCTGGAGGCTGCAGCCATACACAGATTTATTTTAAAATTTATTTAATAATATATTAATAAGGCTTATTATTACTAAATTAATGTATTTGTAGAGGGAATGGTCTGGGGTAGGGAACGGGCATAGGTTGGTCAGTGTTGACTTTAGCTAAAGGATTTAGGAATAATTATTAATTATTCTTATCACTCCCCCCCCCCCTACCAATTTAATTGAAGTTAATTGTAAAATAATGCTTGAGATGGCTGAAGACTTTTTCGTACTTAGAAAAAACCTAAATTAAACACATAAAGAAGTTTATTGGTCCTGATTTAAGTTAAAGGAAGAGGTGCAAAGGTGGTGGTGGGGGTGGGGGGGAGGATACGGGATTTAGAGGTGGAATGAAGAGAGGGAACAGGGGGAGTGGTGCAGGTGAAACAGGGAGGAACAGGGGGTGCTGTACAGGTGATACAGGGATGGGGATGGGGGAACAGGGGGAGTGGTGCAGATGAAACAGGGATGAAGAGGGAGAAACAAGGGGGAGTGGTGCAGGTGAAACAGGGATGAAGAGGGAGAAACAGAGGGAGTGGTGCAGGTGAAACAGGGATGGGGATGAGGGAACAGGGGGAGTGGTGCAGGTGAAACAGGGATGGGGATGGGGGAACAGGGGGAGTGGTGCAGGTGAAACAGGGATGCAGAGGGAGAAACAGGGGGGAGTGGTGCAGGTGAAACAGGGATTAAAGGAAAATTTATATAAGTAGATAGATGGATGTTTACATTGATTGCTAAATATATACATTGACGGATAGACGGATGAATAGATGCATCCGTCTATCTGATGGATGGAAAGACATATGAGTAGATGGATGGATAGACAGAAGAGTTGATGGACGGATAAATGGAATATAAATGTATATAATGATAAATGGTTGGTTTATGGGAAGATAGATTGATGGATTGACAGATATAAGTAGATAGATAGATGGATCCATTGATGGATTCATTTGTGCTTATCTCTTGAGGTTCTTCTTGAGATGATTTCGGGTCTTTAGTGTCCCCGCGGTCCGGTCCTCGACCAAACCACCACCCCCAGGAAGCGGCCCGTTACAGCTGACTAACATCCAGGTACCTGTTTTACTGCAAGGTATCAGGGGCACAGGGTGAAAGAAACTCTGCCCATTGTTTCTCGGCGGCGCCCGGAATCGAACCCGGGACCACAGGATCACAAGTCCAGTGTCCAGTGTGCTGTCAGCTCGGCCGACTGGCTCCCCGGTCGGAGGGGAGCCGGTGAACAGGCGAATCAGGTTAAAGAATATCTGTCGATTTGCTATTGCATCAACTGAGATTCGATATGGGACCATTAGGATTATAACCAACGAACTCTCTCCGTTTAGACGGTAGGCCTCCAGTTTGTGTGTGTGTGTGTGTGTGTGTGTGTGTGTGTGTGTGTGTGTGTGTGTGTGTGTGTGTGTGTGTTAGAGAGAAATAGATGTAGTAGATATAAAAAAATGGAAAAATACATATATTTGATAGGCGGGGTCCAAGAGCTAATAACTCGATTCTGCAGATACATATAGTAAATACAAGGAGAAAATAAATACACACACACACACACATTAATTGATAATGGACTGTTTTGTGTGCGTATCCATGTGTACTATTGTCAAGACCGACAGACACGTGAAGCTATGTGTGTGTATGTGTACCTGTAATTGAACTGACATGTGTACGGTAATTATCTGTATGTGTCCATTTTAAAGGTACACATTAGTGAATGTGTATTTATGTAAATTGATTGACATATGTACGTGTGCGCGCGATTAGTGTTACTTTAATTTATATGGTTAACATTTATACGTTTGAATGACATAGTTTCCCATTATTGTCACATTTTTTGTTACATGTCTACTATTGTCAAGATGGACAGACACGTCCAGCTATGAGTGTTTATGTGTACCAGTAATTGAACTGACATGTGTACTGCAACTATCTGCGTGTGTCCATTTTAAAGGAATATATTAGTGAATGTTTATTTATGTAAATTGATTGGAATATGTATGTGGACGCTCGGTTAGTGTAACTGTAATTTATATGGTTAACTTTTGAATGACATAGTTTCCCCTCATTGTCACATTTTTTTGTTACTATTTCGCTGTTCACTCTCACTCTCTCTGAATCCCGTGGACTAATTGTGCTCACGTGTGTTTGTGTAGGGAAGGGGGAACCATAGGCTTTTCACACAATAATTTGCAACTATTTGCTGAGAAAAGTTTCAAAAGATCATCTATGTTTTTAATAAGTGTTCTTTTTCCTAACATACAAGTCAATCACACAGTACCTAACCTCAGTCAGAAACACTTTTCTTACTATATCTCTCAACATCTTTTGCATATATATCCTATCTTAAATAATTAACAATTTAATTCATAACTGCCAACCCCCCTCCCATCCAAAGCTTTCAAAGCCACCAAACATCATTCCTTTCCCTTAACCGCTCCCAAATTATCTTTTGCACCAATTCACAAACAAGGGGGCTTTATAGCTGAGTGGACGTCGCTCTCGACTCGTAATCGTAGCTCATTCGATCCCACGGTGATGGAACAAGCGGAAATCAGCAGAGTTTCTATCATTCTGATGCCCTTGTTACCTAGCAGTAAATATGTACCTGGGCGTTAGACAGCTGTTACGGGCTGCTTCCTGGGTGTGTGTGTGTGGAATGTTTTTTATTAGTAATAATTGATTGATTGACAGTTGAGAGGCGGGCCGAAAGAGTAGAGCTCAACCCTCGCAAGCATAACTAGGTGAACACAACTAGATAAATACTAACCAACCACGATCTCGACAATCCATTACACACACAACCCCCCCTCCCCCTAACCCCCCCCAAACTCCCGAAATCGTTCTACCTAAATCAATAAAAAATTAAAACAAATCAATTAATTTACCACAAATACTAACTATAAATAAAGGAACCAAATTTGAGACATACAGCGACTCCAGCGTGGTCTAGTCGGAAGAGAACGTGTTCTCATCTGGATAGATGGCGATCGAGTCTGTCGGAACGGGTGTGTAACTGCAGGGCACAAATATGTGTGTCCCCTCCTGTAGCTGCCTCTGTTTCGACAGGTTCCCTGGATAGCTGGAATTGACCTGGCCCTTGGAAAGTGGGGAAGGGGTGAAATCCGTTGGGCCCACGGATGGATACCTTGGATCCATGGACCTAGAGCAGGTCTAATCACCTGTGATTCGAACCCACGGTGGGAATAAGGGAGATATGGGAAGGGGGGGGGGGGAAGGATGTTTCCCTGGAACCAAACCTCACATAAACCCGGACACTCACACACACACCCTCACCCGAACACTCACAGGGGCACTCACACTCACACACTCCCATAGACTGTGATAAGGGAGACCATATGAGGGGACACAGATGGCCTCCTGGACCCACAGGTATAACCGGACACACACACACTCACACCCACGGTGGGAATAAGGGAGATATGGGAAGGGGGGGGGGGAAGGATGTTTCCCTGGAACCAAACCTCACATAAACCCGGACACTCACACACACGCCCTCACCCGAACACTCACAGGGGCACTCACACTCACACACTCCCATAGACTGTGATAAGGGAGACCATCTGAGGGGACACAGATGGCCTCCTGGACCCACAGGTATAACCGGACACACAGACACTCACACACACTCGCCCGGACACTCACAGGGATATACACACTCACACACAGACACACATCCATAGACACAAACTGTGATAAGGGAGACCATCTGAGGGGACACAGATGGCCTCCTGGACACACAAGTATATATCAATATTTAATTTAATATTTATTATTTAATTTACAAATATGACAGATTTGTTAAATATATATATATATATATATATATATATATATATATATATATATATATATATATATATATATATACATATATATATATATATATATATATATATATATATATATATATATATATATATATATATATATATATATATATACATACATGCGAACAAGCCTTAATGGTCCCCAGGACTATATGCAACTGAAAACTCACATGCCAGAAGTGACTCGAACCCATACTGCCAGGAGCAATGCAACTGGTATGTACAGGACGCCTTAATCCGCTTGTGTCAATTTTAAAGGAATATATTAGTGAATATTTATTTATGTAAATTGATATATATATATATATATATATATATATATATATATATATATATATATATATATATATATATATATATATATATATATATATATATATATATATATATATATATATATATATATATATATATAAAGAGAATGTCTGTCTATGTAATGAGGCCACATGCTGGAGGCTGCAGCCATACACAGATTTATTTTAAAATTTATTTAATAATATATTAATAAGGCTTATTATTACTAAATTAATGTATTTGTAGAGGGAATGGTCTGGGGTAGGGAACGGGCATAGGTTGGTCAGTGTTGACTTTAGCTAAAGGATTTAGGAATAATTATTAATTATTCTTATCACTCCCCCCCCCCCCCCTACCAATTTAATTGAAGTTAATTGTAAAATAATGCTTGAGATGGCTGAAGACTTTTTCGTACTTAGAAAAAACCTAAATTAAACACATAAAGAAGTTTATTGGTCCTGATTTAAGTTAAAGGAAGAGGTGCAAAGGTGGTGGTGGGGGTGGGGGGGAGGATACGGGATTTAGAGGTGGAATGAAGAGAGGGAACAGGGGGAGTGGTGCAGGTGAAACAGGGAGGAACAGGGGGTGCTGTACAGGTGATACAGGGATGGGGATGGGGGAACAGGGGGAGTGGTGCAGATGAAACAGGGATGAAGAGGGAGAAACAAGGGGGAGTGGTGCAGGTGAAACAGGGATGAAGAGGGAGAAACAGAGGGAGTGGTGCAGGTGAAACAGGGATGGGGATGAGGGAACAGGGGGAGTGGTGCAGGTGAAACAGGGATGGGGATGGGGGAACAGGGGGAGTGGTGCAGGTGAAACAGGGATGCAGAGGGAGAAACAGGGGGGAGTGGTGCAGGTGAAACAGGGATTAAAGGAAAATTTATATAAGTAGATAGATGGATGTTTACATTGATTGCTAAATATATACATTGACGGATAGACGGATGAATAGATGCATCCGTCTATCTGATGGATGGAAAGACATATGAGTAGATGGATGGATAGACAGAAGAGTTGATGGACGGATAAATGGAATATAAATGTATATAATGATAAATGGTTGGTTTATGGGAAGATAGATTGATGGATTGACAGATATAAGTAGATAGATAGATGGATCCATTGATGGATTCATTTGTGCTTATCTCTTGAGGTTCTTCTTGAGATGATTTCGGGTCTTTAGTGTCCCCGCGGTCCGGTCCTCGACCAAACCACCACCCCCAGGAAGCGGCCCGTTACAGCTGACTAACATCCAGGTACCTGTTTTACTGCAAGGTATCAGGGGCACAGGGTGAAAGAAACTCTGCCCATTGTTTCTCGGCGGCGCCCGGAATCGAACCCGGGACCACAGGATCACAAGTCCAGTGTCCAGTGTGCTGTCAGCTCGGCCGACTGGCTCCCCGGTCGGAGGGGAGCCGGTGAACAGGCGAATCAGGTTAAAGAATATCTGTCGATTTGCTATTGCATCAACTGAGATTCGATATGGGACCATTAGGATTATAACCAACGAACTCTCTCCGTTTAGACGGTAGGCCTCCAGTTTGTGTGTGTGTGTGTGTGTGTGTGTGTGTGTGTGTGTGTGTGTGTTAGAGAGAAATAGATGTAGTAGATATAAAAAAATGGAAAAATACATATATTTGATAGGCGGGGTCCAAGAGCTAATAACTCGATTCTGCAGATACATATAGTAAATACAAGGAGAAAATAAATACACACACACACACACATTAATTGATAATGGACTGTTTTGTGTGCGTATCCATGTGTACTATTGTCAAGACCGACAGACACGTGAAGCTATGTGTGTGTATGTGTACCTGTAATTGAACTGACATGTGTACGGTAATTATCTGTATGTGTCCATTTTAAAGGTACACATTAGTGAATGTGTATTTATGTAAATTGATTGACATATGTACGTGTGCGCGCGATTAGTGTTACTTTAATTTATATGGTTAACATTTATACGTTTGAATGACATAGTTTCCCATTATTGTCACATTTTTTGTTACATGTCTACTATTGTCAAGATGGACAGACACGTCCAGCTATGAGTGTTTATGTGTACCAGTAATTGAACTGACATGTGTACTGCAACTATCTGCGTGTGTCCATTTTAAAGGAATATATTAGTGAATGTTTATTTATGTAAATTGATTGGAATATGTATGTGGACGCTCGGTTAATGTAACTGTAATTTATATGGTTAACTTTTGAATGACATAGTTTCCCCTCATTGTCACATTTTTTTGTTACTATTTCGCTGTTCACTCTCACTCTCTCTGAATCCCGTGGACTAATTGTGCTCACGTGTGTTTGTGTAGGGAAGGGGGAACCATAGGCTTTTCACACAATAATTTGCAACTATTTGCTGAGAAAAGTTTCAAAAGATCATCTATGTTTTTAATAAGTGTTCTTTTTCCTAACATAAAAGTCAATCACACAGTACCTAACCTCAGTCAGAAACACTTTTCTTACTATATCTCGCAACGTCTTTTGCATATATATCCTATCTTAAATAATTAACAATTTTAATTCATAACTGCCAACCCCCCTCCCATCCAAAGCTTTCAAAGCCACCAAACATCATTCCTTTCCCTTAACCTCTCCCAAATTATCTTTTGCACCAATTCACAAACAAGGGGGCTTTATAGCTGAGTGGACGTCGCTCTCGACTCGTAATCGTAGCTCATTCGATCCCACGGTGATGGAACAAGCGGAAATCAGCAGAGTTTCTATCATTCTGATGACCCTGTTACCTAGCAGTAAATATGTACCTGGGCGTTAGACAGCTGTTACGGGCTGCTTCCTGGGTGTGTGTGTGTGGAATGTTTTTTATTAGTTAGTAATAATTGATTGATTGACAGTTGAGAGGCGGGCCGAAAGAGTAGAGCTCAACCCTCGCAAGCATAACTAGGTGAACACAACTAGATAAATACTAACCAACCACGATCTCGACAATCCATTACACACACAACCACCCCCTCCCCCTCCCCCCCCCCCAAACTCCCGAAATCGTTCTACCTAAATCAATAAAAAATTAAAACAAATCAATTAATTCACCACAAATACTAACTATAAATAAAGGAACCAAATTTGAGACATACAGCGACTCCAGCGTGGTCTAGTCGGAAGAGAACGTGTTCTCATCTGGATAGATTGCGATCGAGTCTGTCGGAACGGGTGTGTAACTGCAGGGCACAAATATTTGTGTGTCCCCTCCTGTAGCTGCCTCTGTTTCGACAGGTTCCCTGGATAGCTGGAATTGACCTGGCCCTTGGAAAGTGGGGAAGGGGTGAAATCCGTTGGGCCCACGGATGGATACCTTGGATCCATGGACCTAGAGCAGGTCTAATCACCTGGGATTCGAACCCACGGTGGGAATAAGGGAGGAGATATGGGAAGGGGGGAGGGGGGGAAGGATGTTTCCCTGGAACCAAACCTCACATAAACCCGGACACTCACACACACACCCTCACCCGAACACTCACAGGGGCACTCACACTCACACACTCCCATAGACTGTGATAAGGGAGACCATCTGAGGGGACACAGATGGCCTCCTGGACCCACAGGTATAACCGGACACACACACACCCGGACACTCAGAGACACTCACACACACTCGCCCGGACACTCATAGGGATATACACACTCACACACAGACACACATCCATAGACACAAACTGTGATATGGGAGACCATCTGAGGGGACACAGATGGCCTCCTGGACACACAAGTATATATCAATATTTATTTTAATATTTATTTTTTAATTTTATTAAATAAGTAATCAAATTAATGTTTTTTAATAAATTATTATTTTATTAAATTATTAAATAATTATATTAATAAAACAAATTAAATTAAATTTAATAATTAAATATTTATTATTTAATTTACAAATATGACAGATTTTTTAAATATATATATATATATATATATATATATATATATATATATATATATATATATATATATATATATATATATATATATATATATATATATATATATATATATATATATATATATATATATATATATACATACATGCGAACAAGCCTTAATGGTCCCCAGGACTATATGCAACTGAAAACTCACATGCCAGAAGTGACTCGAACCCATACTGCCAGGAGCAATGCAACTGGTATGTACAGGACGCCTTAATCCGCTTGTGTCAATTTTAAAGGAATATATTAGTGAATATTTATTTATGTAAATTGATATATATATATATATATATATATATATATATATATATATATATATATATATATATATATATATATATATAATATATATATATATATATAAAGAGAATGTCTGTCTATGTAATGAGGCCACATGCTGGAGGCTGCAGCCATACACAGATTTATTTTAAAATTTATTTAATAATATATTATTAAGGCTTATTATTACTAAATTAATGTATTTGTAGAGGGAATGGTCTGGGGTAGGGAACGGGCATAGGTTGGTCAGTGTTGACTTTAGCTAAAGGATTTAGGAATAATTATTAATTATTCTTATCACTCCCTCCCCCCCTACCAATTTAATTGAAGTTAATTGTAAAATAATGCTTGAGATGGCTGAAGACTTTTTCGTACTTAGAAAAAACCTAAATTAAACACATAAAGAAGTTTATTGGTCCTGATTTAAGTTAAAGGAAGAGGTGCAAAGGTGGTGGTGGGGGTGGGGGGGAGGATACGGGATTTAGAGGTGGAATGAAGAGAGGGAACAGGGGGAGTGGTGCAGGTGAAACAGGGAGGAACAGGGGGTGCTGTACAGGTGATACAGGGATGGGGATGGGGGAACAGGGGGAGTGGTGCAGATGAAACAGGGATGAAGAGGGAGAAACAAGAGGGAGTGGTAAAGGTGAAACAGGGATGAAGAGGGAGAAACAGAGGGAGTGGTGCAGGTGAAACAGGGATGGGGATGAGGGAACAGGGGGAGTGGTGCAGGTGAAACAGGGATGGGGATGGGGGAACAGGGGGAGTGGTGCAGGTGAAACAGGGATGCAGAGGGAGAAACAGGGGGGAGTGGTGCAGGTGAAACAGGGATTAAAGGAAAATTTATATAAGTAGATAGATGGATGTTTACATTGATTGCTAAATATATACATTGACGGATAGACGGATGAATAGATGCATCCGTCTATCTGATGGATGGAAAGACATATGAGTAGATGGATGGATAGACAGAAGAGTTGATGGACGGATAAATGGAATATAAATGTATATAATGATAAATGGTTGGTTTATGGGAAGATAGATTGATGGATTGACAGATATAAGTAGATAGATAGATGGATCCATTGATGGATTCATTTGTGCTTATCTCTTGAGGTTCTTCTTGAGATGATTTCGGGTCTTTAGTGTCCCTGCGGTCCGGTCCTCGACCAAACCTCCACCCCCAGGAAGCGGTCCGTGACAGCTGACTAACACCCAGGTACCTGTTTTACTGCAAGGTATCAGGGGCACAGGGTGAAAGAAACTCTGCCTATTGTTTCTCGGCGGCGCCCGGAATCGAACCCGGGACCACAGGATCACAAGTCCAGTGTCCAGTGTGCTGTCCGCTCGGCCGACTGGCTCCCCGGTCGGAGGGGAGCCGGTGAACAGGCGAATCAGGTTAAAGAATATCTGTCGATTTGCTATTGCATCAACTGAGATTCGATATGGGACCATTAGGATTATAACCAACGAACTCTCTCCGTTTAGACGGTAGGCCTCCAGTTTGTGTGTGTGTGTGTGTGTGTGTGTGTGTGTGTGTGTGTGTGTGTGTGTGTGTGTGTGTGTGTGTGTGTGTGTGTGTGTGTTAGAGAGAAATAGATGTAGTAGATATAAAAAAATGGAAAAATACATATATTTGATAGGCGGGGTCCAAGAGCTAATAACTCGATTCTGCAGATACATATAGTAAATACAAGGAGAAAATAAATACACACACACACACACATTAATTGATAATGGACTGTTTTGTGTGCGTATCCATGTGTACTATTGTCAAGACCGACAGACACGTGAAGCTATGTGTGTGTATGTGTACCTGTAATTGAACTGACATGTGTACGGTAATTATCTGTATGTGTCCATTTTAAAGGTACACATTAGTGAATGTGTATTTATGTAAATTGATTGACATATGTACGTGTGCGCGCGATTAGTGTTACTTTAATTTATATGGTTAACATTTATACGTTTGAATGACATAGTTTCCCATTATTGTCACATTTTTTGTTACATGTCTACTATTGTCAAGATGGACAGACACGTCCAGCTATGAGTGTTTATGTGTACCAGTAATTGAACTGACATGTGTACTGCAACTATCTGCGTGTGTCCATTTTAAAGGAATATATTAGTGAATGTTTATTTATGTAAATTGATTGGAATATGTATGTGGACGCTCGGTTAGTGTAACTGTAATTTATATGGTTAACTTTTGAATGACATAGTTTCCCCTCATTGTCACATTTTTTTGTTACTATTTCGCTGTTCACTCTCACTCTCTCTGAATCCCGTGGACTAATTGTGCTCACGTGTGTTTGTGTAGGGAAGGGGGAACCATAGGCTTTTCACACAATAATTTGCAACTATTTGCTGAGAAAAGTTTCAAAAGATCATCTATGTTTTTAATAAGTGTTCTTTTTCCTAACATAAAAGTCAATCACACAGTACCTAACCTCAGTCAGAAACACTTTTCTTACTATATCTCGCAACGTCTTTTGCATATATATCCTATCTTAAATAATTAACAATTTTAATTCATAACTGCCAACCCCCCTCCCATCCAAAGCTTTCAAAGCCACCAAACATCATTCCTTTCCCTTAACCTCTCCCAAATTATCTTTTGCACCAATTCACAAACAAGGGGGCTTTATAGCTGAGTGGACGTCGCTCTCGACTCGTAATCGTAGCTCATTCGATCCCACGGTGATGGAACAAGCGGAAATCAGCAGAGTTTCTATCATTCTGATGACCCTGTTACCTAGCAGTAAATATGTACCTGGGCGTTAGACAGCTGTTACGGGCTGCTTCCTGGGTGTGTGTGTGTGGAATGTTTTTTATTAGTTAGTAATAATTGATTGATTGACAGTTGAGAGGCGGGCCGAAAGAGTAGAGCTCAACCCTCGCAAGCATAACTAGGTGAACACAACTAGATAAATACTAACCAACCACGATCTCGACAATCCATTACACACACAACCACCCCCTCCCCCTCCCCCCCCCAAACTCCCGAAATCGTTCTACCTAAATCAATAAAAAATTAAAACAAATCAATTAATTCACCACAAATACTAACTATAAATAAAGGAACCAAATTTGAGACATACAGCGACTCCAGCGTGGTCTAGTCGGAAGAGAACGTGTTCTCATCTGGATAGATTGCGATCGAGTCTGTCGGAACGGGTGTGTAACTGCAGGGCACAAATATTTGTGTGTCCCCTCCTGTAGCTGCCTCTGTTTCGACAGGTTCCCTGGATAGCTGGAATTGACCTGGCCCTTGGAAAGTGGGGAAGGGGTGAAATCCGTTGGGCCCACGGATGGATACCTTGGATCCATGGACCTAGAGCAGGTCTAATCACCTGGGATTCGAACCCACGGTGGGAATAAGGGAGGAGATATGGGAAGGGGGGAGGGGGGGAAGGATGTTTCCCTGGAACCAAACCTCACATAAACCCGGACACTCACACACACACCCTCACCCGAACACTCACAGGGGCACTCACACTCACACACTCCCATAGACTGTGATAAGGGAGACCATCTGAGGGGACACAGATGGCCTCCTGGACCCACAGGTATAACCGGACACACACACACCCGGACACTCAGAGACACTCACACACACTCGCCCGGACACTCATAGGGATATACACACTCACACACAGACACACATCCATAGACACAAACTGTGATATGGGAGACCATCTGAGGGGACACAGATGGCCTCCTGGACACACAAGTATATATCAATATTTATTTTAATATTTATTTTTTAATTTTATTAAATAAGTAATCAAATTAATGTTTTTTAATAAATTATTATTTTATTAAATTATTAAATAATTATATTAATAAAACAAATTAAATTAAATTTAATAATTAAATATTTATTATTTAATTTACAAATATGACAGATTTTTTAAATATATATATATATATATATATATATATATATATATATATATATATATATATATATATATATATATATATATATATATACACATACATGCGAACAAGCCTTAATGGTCCCCAGGACTATATGCAACTGAAAACTCACATGCCAGAAGTGACTCGAACCCATACTGCCAGGAGCAATGCAACTGGTATGTACAGGACGCCTTAATCCGCTTGTGTCAATTTTAAAGGAATATATTAGTGAATATTTATTTATGTAAATTGATATATATATATATATATATATATATATATATATATATATATATATATATATATATATATATATATATATAATATATATATATATATAAAGAGAATGTCTGTCTATGTAATGAGGCCACATGCTGGAGGCTGCAGCCATACACAGATTTATTTTAAAATTTATTTAATAATATATTATTAAGGCTTATTATTACTAAATTAATGTATTTGTAGAGGGAATGGTCTGGGGTAGGGAACGGGCATAGGTTGGTCAGTGTTGACTTTAGCTAAAGGATTTAGGAATAATTATTAATTATTCTTATCACTCCCTCCCCCCCTACCAATTTAATTGAAGTTAATTGTAAAATAATGCTTGAGATGGCTGAAGACTTTTTCGTACTTAGAAAAAACCTAAATTAAACACATAAAGAAGTTTATTGGTCCTGATTTAAGTTAAAGGAAGAGGTGCAAAGGTGGTGGTGGGGGTGGGGGGGAGGATACGGGATTTAGAGGTGGAATGAAGAGAGGGAACAGGGGGAGTGGTGCAGGTGAAACAGGGAGGAACAGGGGGTGCTGTACAGGTGATACAGGGATGGGGATGGGGGAACAGGGGGAGTGGTGCAGATGAAACAGGGATGAAGAGGGAGAAACAAGAGGGAGTGGTAAAGGTGAAACAGGGATGAAGAGGGAGAAACAGAGGGAGTGGTGCAGGTGAAACAGGGATGGGGATGAGGGAACAGGGGGAGTGGTGCAGGTGAAACAGGGATGGGGATGGGGGAACAGGGGGAGTGGTGCAGGTGAAACAGGGATGCAGAGGGAGAAACAGGGGGGAGTGGTGCAGGTGAAACAGGGATTAAAGGAAAATTTATATAAGTAGATAGATGGATGTTTACATTGATTGCTAAATATATACATTGACGGATAGACGGATGAATAGATGCATCCGTCTATCTGATGGATGGAAAGACATATGAGTAGATGGATGGATAGACAGAAGAGTTGATGGACGGATAAATGGAATATAAATGTATATAATGATAAATGGTTGGTTTATGGGAAGATAGATTGATGGATTGACAGATATAAGTAGATAGATAGATGGATCCATTGATGGATTCATTTGTGCTTATCTCTTGAGGTTCTTCTTGAGATGATTTCGGGTCTTTAGTGTCCCTGCGGTCCGGTCCTCGACCAAACCTCCACCCCCAGGAAGCGGTCCGTGACAGCTGACTAACACCCAGGTACCTGTTTTACTGCAAGGTATCAGGGGCACAGGGTGAAAGAAACTCTGCCTATTGTTTCTCGGCGGCGCCCGGAATCGAACCCGGGACCACAGGATCACAAGTCCAGTGTCCAGTGTGCTGTCCGCTCGGCCGACTGGCTCCCCGGTCGGAGGGGAGCCGGTGAACAGGCGAATCAGGTTAAAGAATATCTGTCGATTTGCTATTGCATCAACTGAGATTCGATATGGGACCATTAGGATTATAACCAACGAACTCTCTCCGTTTAGACGGTAGGCCTCCAGTTTGTGTGTGTGTGTGTGTGTGTGTGTGTGTGTGTGTGTGTGTGTGTGTGTGTGTGTTAGAGAGAAATAGATGTAGTAGATATAAAAAAATGGAAAAATACATATATTTGATAGGCGGGGTCCAAGAGCTAATAACTCGATTCTGCAGATACATATAGTAAATACAAGGAGAAAATAAATACACACACACACACACATTAATTGATAATGGACTGTTTTGTGTGCGTATCCATGTGTACTATTGTCAAGACCGACAGACACGTGAAGCTATGTGTGTGTATGTGTACCTGTAATTGAACTGACATGTGTACGGTAATTATCTGTATGTGTCCATTTTAAAGGTACACATTAGTGAATGTGTATTTATGTAAATTGATTGACATATGTACGTGTGCGCGCGATTAGTGTTACTTTAATTTATATGGTTAACATTTATACGTTTGAATGACATAGTTTCCCATTATTGTCACATTTTTTGTTACATGTCTACTATTGTCAAGATGGACAGACACGTCCAGCTATGAGTGTTTATGTGTACCAGTAATTGAACTGACATGTGTACTGCAACTATCTGCGTGTGTCCATTTTAAAGGAATATATTAGTGAATGTTTATTTATGTAAATTGATTGGAATATGTATGTGGACGCTCGGTTAGTGTAACTGTAATTTATATGGTTAACTTTTGAATGACATAGTTTCCCCTCATTGTCACATTTTTTTGTTACTATTTCGCTGTTCACTCTCACTCTCTCTGAATCCCGTGGACTAATTGTGCTCACGTGTGTTTGTGTAGGGAAGGGGGAACCATAGGCTTTTCACACAATAATTTGCAACTATTTGCTGAGAAAAGTTTCAAAAGATCATCTATGTTTTTAATAAGTGTTCTTTTTCCTAACATAAAAGTCAATCACACAGTACCTAACCTCAGTCAGAAACACTTTTCTTACTATATCTCGCAACGTCTTTTGCATATATATCCTATCTTAAATAATTAACAATTTTAATTCATAACTGCCAACCCCCCTCCCATCCAAAGCTTTCAAAGCCACCAAACATCATTCCTTTCCCTTAACCTCTCCCAAATTATCTTTTGCACCAATTCACAAACAAGGGGGCTTTATAGCTGAGTGGACGTCGCTCTCGACTCGTAATCGTAGCTCATTCGATCCCACGGTGATGGAACAAGCGGAAATCAGCAGAGTTTCTATCATTCTGATGACCCTGTTACCTAGCAGTAAATATGTACCTGGGCGTTAGACAGCTGTTACGGGCTGCTTCCTGGGTGTGTGTGTGTGGAATGTTTTTTATTAGTTAGTAATAATTGATTGATTGACAGTTGAGAGGCGGGCCGAAAGAGTAGAGCTCAACCCTCGCAAGCATAACTAGGTGAACACAACTAGATAAATACTAACCAACCACGATCTCGACAATCCATTACACACACAACCACCCCCTCCCCCTCCCCCCCCCAAACTCCCGAAATCGTTCTACCTAAATCAATAAAAAATTAAAACAAATCAATTAATTCACCACAAATACTAACTATAAATAAAGGAACCAAATTTGAGACATACAGCGACTCCAGCGTGGTCTAGTCGGAAGAGAACGTGTTCTCATCTGGATAGATTGCGATCGAGTCTGTCGGAACGGGTGTGTAACTGCAGGGCACAAATATTTGTGTGTCCCCTCCTGTAGCTGCCTCTGTTTCGACAGGTTCCCTGGATAGCTGGAATTGACCTGGCCCTTGGAAAGTGGGGAAGGGGTGAAATCCGTTGGGCCCACGGATGGATACCTTGGATCCATGGACCTAGAGCAGGTCTAATCACCTGGGATTCGAACCCACGGTGGGAATAAGGGAGGAGATATGGGAAGGGGGGAGGGGGGGAAGGATGTTTCCCTGGAACCAAACCTCACATAAACCCGGACACTCACACACACACCCTCACCCGAACACTCACAGGGGCACTCACACTCACACACTCCCATAGACTGTGATAAGGGAGACCATCTGAGGGGACACAGATGGCCTCCTGGACCCACAGGTATAACCGGACACACACACACCCGGACACTCAGAGACACTCACACACACTCGCCCGGACACTCATAGGGATATACACACTCACACACAGACACACATCCATAGACACAAACTGTGATATGGGAGACCATCTGAGGGGACACAGATGGCCTCCTGGACACACAAGTATATATCAATATTTATTTTAATATTTATTTTTTAATTTTATTAAATAAGTAATCAAATTAATGTTTTTTAATAAATTATTATTTTATTAAATTATTAAATAATTATATTAATAAAACAAATTAAATTAAATTTAATAATTAAATATTTATTATTTAATTTACAAATATGACAGATTTTTTAAATATATATATATATATATATATATATATATATATATATATATATATATATATATATATATATTTGTATATTTTGGTAGCAGTCTTTCCTGTAGACATATTTTATTAAATATGACCGAAAAAGTAAGATTAATAATTCTAACACGAATTTTCTCAATCTTTCGTACATTATGCTTCACTGTTGGAGGTAAATCAAAAATCACTTCTCCAAAATTCATTTTTATTTCTAGTCTGACGCGACACGGGCGCGTTTCGTAAAACTTATTACATTTTCAAAGACTTCACAAATACACAACTGATTAGAACTTGCGTTTCCCTGATTTTATATCTACATTTGAGTGAGGTGGGAAGGGTGATGTGGCATTACATTTGAGTAAGGTGGGAAGGATGATGTGGCATTAGAGGATATTAATAGGGTATTAAAAGTATCAACACAAGACAGAACACGAAACAATGGATATTGAATAGAAGTGTTTGTAGAAAGCCTATTGGTCCATATTTCTTGATGCTTCTATATTGGAGCGGAGTCTTGAGGTGGGTAGAATATAGTTGTGCAATAATTGGCTGTTGATTGCTGGTGTTGACTTCTTGATGTGTAGTGCCTCGCAAACGTCGAGCCGCCTGCTATCGCTGTATCTATCGATGATTTCTGTGTTGTTTACTAGGATTTCTCTGGCGATGGTTTGGTTATGGGAAGAGATTATATGTTCCTTAATGGAGCCCTGTTGTTTATGCATCGTTAAACGCCTAGAAAGAGATGTTGTTGTCTTGCCTATATACTGGGTTTTTTGGAGCTTACAGTCCCCAAGTGGGCATTTGAAGGCATAGACGACGTTAGTCTCTTTTAAAGCGTTCTGTTTCGTGTCTGGAGAGTTTCTCATGAGTAGGCTGGCCGTTTTTCTGGTTTTATAGTAAATCGTCAGTTGTATCCTCTGATTTTTGTCTGTAGGGATAACGTTTCTATTAACAATATCTTTCAGGACCCTTTCCTCTGTTTTATGAGCTGTGGAAAAGAAGTTCCTGTAAAATAGTCTAATAGGGGGTATAGGTGTTGTGTTAGTTGTCTCTTCGGAGGTTGCATGGCTTTTCACTTTCCTTCTTATGATGTCTTCGATGAAACCATTGGAGAAGCCGTTATTGACTAGAACCTGCCTTACCCTACAGAGTTCTTCGTCGACTTGCTTCCATTCTGAGCTGTGGCTGAGAGCACGGTCGACGTATGCGTTAACAACACTCCTCTTGTACCTGTCAGGGCAGTCGCTGTTGGCACTTAGGCACATTCCTATGTTTGTTTCCTTTGTGTAGACTGCAGTGTGGAAACCTCCGCCCTTTTCCATGACTGTTACATCTAGAAAAGGCAGCTTCCCATCCTTTTCCGTCTCGTAAGTGAAACGCAGCACGGAACTCTGCTCAAATGCCTCCTTCAGCTCCTGCAGATGTCTGACATCAGGTACCTGTGTAAAAATGTCGTCAACATACCTGCAGTATATGGCCGGTTTCAAGTTCATGTCGACTAAGACTTTTTGCTCGATGGTACCCATGTAGAAGTTTGCAAACAGGACACCTAGGGGAGAACCCATAGCGACCCCATCTACTTGCTTATACATGTGCCCATCCGGGCTCAAGAAGGGTGCCTCTTTAGTACAAGCTTGGAGTAGTTTCCTCAGAATACTTTCTGGCATGTCAAGAGGAGTACAGGCTGGATCACGATACACTCTGTCGGCTATCATTCCGATTGTCTCGTCCACAGGTACGTTGGTAAACAGCGATTCTACGTCCAACGAGGCTCTTATCCCTGTGGCCCGTGCGCCCCGCAGTAAGTCCACAAATTCCTTTGGAGACTGAGGACCAAGTCACTCTCCTAAATCTGGGCATAAACTGTCATGTTATGTCCAGACCGAGTGAAATGGCCCGGAAAGTGGAGTTGGAAATTCTGTTGGACGACATATTCGACCTCGAGACACAAAAGAAGGTCACTACCAAAGATACCTTACAAGCAGAACTTATTGCAGAAGGAGGAAAGAATCGAGGCAACTACAGAAGCACCATACTGTCCCCCGAGCTTAGAGCGGCAGCTAAAAGCCTTCGTGAGAACAAGGAGATAGTTGTCAGGAGAGGTGACAAGTCGCCAATATATGTCATTCTTAAAAAAGACGAATATCTGGCGAAAATGAACATCATACTCTCTGACCAAACTAAGTTCCAAAGGGTAACGAAGGACACTACAGCCGAATTAAAAGCAAAGGTCAACAAACTGATCGAAACTGTGAACGCCAAGAAATCCGGACTCCACCTGCCAAAGATCATTGGGGAATATAAACCTGGATATGCGTATGGAAATGTCAAGACGCACAAGCCTGGAAACCCACTTCGGCCAATCATTAGCCAGATACCCACACCCACGTACAGATTGGCGAAGCGACTCAACGGCCTGCTGACTCCTTATGTTCCTTGCGCCTTCAGCCTGAAGTCTCCAAAGGAATTTGTGGACTTACTGCGGGGCGCACGGGCCACAGGGATAAGAGCCTCGTTGGACGTAGAATCGCTGTTTACCAACGTACCTGTGGACGAGACAATCGGAATGATAGCCGACAGAGTGTATCGTGATCCAGCCTGTACTCCTCTTGACATGCCAGAAAGTATTCTGAGGAAACTACTCCAAGCTTGTACTAAAGAGGCACCCTTCTTGAGCCCGGATGGGCACATGTATAAGCAAGTAGATGGGGTCGCTATGGGTTCTCC